>NC_088881.1:27045896-27134565 GCF_032884065.1 Artemia franciscana
CATTGGTAAAAAATACACGTAACTTACGAATTAATTTACGTAACGAACTTCTATATTCGTATGTTTTTATTGAGTATATGAGGGGGTTCAACCCTAGTCGATACCTCGCTCTTTACACTAAAGCTTAAATTTTGTCCCAATTCCTTAAGAATGACCTCTGAATCACAAAGGCCATAGAATAAATAGTTAAATTACTAAAAATACTTTAGCGTAAAGAGTGAGGTATAACGAGGAGGTAAACCCCTCATAGGCGTAATAATTTTTGTTTGTTTAAGTTTTAATAGTGCTCCTTACTTTCAGAAGAAAAAAACTATTCATATCTATTTTTTCATTGTTTTTTCAAATAATGCTAGAACATCCTGCGCCCCCTTCATTTAAATTCTCTTCCCCCATGAGAAGTTTCTCCATGGAAATATCCTCCAACGTAACCCCCCATTAACTCTCCCCCTAAACCAAAAAAATCCCCCTGACAACGTCTGTACACTTCCCAGTAACCATTACTATAAGCAAACACAGGTCAAAGTTTGTTACTTGCAGCCCCTCCCACGGGGACTGCGAGGGAGTAAGTCGTCCCTAAAGACATAGTTATTAGGTTTTTCGACACTGGTGAATAAAACGACTATCTCAGACTTATGATCCGGTGACTAGACAGACTAGACAAAATAGACTAGAATAGAGTAGATAGACTAGACTGGAAAGACTAGACAGACTGAACAGACCAGGAACGACGGACAAGACTAGACAGACTAAACAGATAGATGGACTAGACAGACATACAGGACAGACCAGACAGATTATCAAACTTTCCTGCAAAATTGAGTCTCTGTATCCTTTTTGATGGTTATGGCAAGGCATTTGTTCAAACAAAAACAACAAAAAACATGTTTTCAACAATAACTGTGTCGAGGTTTGTGGCTTTCGTGCTTGTAGGGGAAAGTAGCTCAATTCTCATTTGTGATATTTTCTCCTGTTCCCGGTTTGTCTAGACTAATTTCTATACATTAAAGGTTTCAGTCTTTTATTTCCAGAAATTTCTGTTCGTTTTCAGCTGGGGAAATTAAATAAGAAATAAATAATTTTTCAGCTCTGAATAATTTTCACGCTAAAGTTTGACTCTCTTAACTCTACATTTTAAAACAGTAAAAAACGATAGCGTAAAGAGCGGGGCGTTGAGGAGGAAAAAACCCTTTCATAGACAGAGTAATTTTTGTTCGTTTAAACTTTTAATGTCGCTCCTTACTTTCATTTAAAAAAACTTGTTTTTTTTTTGTTTAATTTCTGGACGTTTTTTAATTAATGCATTTTTTATCTTGCCTCTCAACGCATAAATAATTAAAACAAAATTTGCATATTATTCTTTTTGGGGAAGGGGGCTAAATGGCTTTTTCATAGTTTTAATCGGAAGATTTTGAAAAAAAGGAGCGAGAGAAGAGGTCTAGCTGCCCTCCAATTTTTTGATTACTTAAAAAGGCAACTATAACTTTTAATTTCTTACGAACGTTTTCATAAGTAAAAAATATACGTAACTTACGAATTAACTTACGTAGCGAACTTCTATATTCGTATGTTTTTATTGCGTATATGAGGGGGCTCACCCCTTTTCGATACCTCGCTCTTTACACTAAAGCTCAAATGTTGTCCCAATTCCTTAAGAATGACCCCTGAATCACAAAGGCCGTAGAATAAATAGTTGAAATTGCTAAAAAATACTTTAGCGTAAAGAGCGAGTGAGGAGGTAAACCCCTCATATGCGTAATAACTTCTGTTCGTTAAAGTTTTAATGCTGCTCCTCACTTTCAGTAGGAATAAACTTTTCATATTCATTTTTTCATTGTTTTTTTTTTAAATAATGCTAGAAAATCCTGCGCCCCCTCCATTGAAAGTCTCTTCCCCAATAAAACATCCCTCCTTTGAAAGATCCTCCCACGTAACCCCCCTTCAAATCTCCGCCCAAACCAAAAGAATCCCCCTGAAAACGTCTGTACACTTCCCAGTAACCATTACTATATGTAAACACAGGTCAAAGTTTGTAACTTGCAGCCCCCCTTCCACGGCAAATTCAGGGGAGTAAGTCTTCTCCAAATACATAGTTATTAGGTTATTCGACTATGGTGAATAAAATGGCTATCTCAGAATTTTTATCCGGTAACTTTGGAGAAAAAATGAGCGTGGGAGGGGGCCTAGGTGCCCTCCAATTTTTTTGGTCACTTAAAAAGGGCAAGTCGTCCCCAAAGACATAGTTATTAGGTTATTCGACTATGGTGAATAAAACGGCTATGTCAGAATTTTGATCCGGTAACTTTGGGGAAAAAATTAGCGTGGGAGGGGACCTAGGTGCCCTCCAATTTTTTTGGTCACTTAAAAAGGGCACTAGAACTTTTATTTCCGTTAGAATGAGCCCTTTTGCAACATTCTAGGACCACTGAGTCGATACGATCACCCCTGGGAAAAAAAACAACAACAAAACAAAAACAACAACAAAACAAAAACAAATAACACGCATCCGTGATTTGTCTTCTGGCAAAAAATGCTAAATTCAAGATTTTTGTAGATAGGGGCTTGAAACTTCTACAGTAAGGTTCTCTGATGGTGTGATTTTCGTTAAGATCGTATAACTTTTAGGGAGTATTCCCTCCTATTTTCTAAAATGATGCAAATCTTCTCAGGCTCGTAACTTTTGACGAGTAAGACTAATCTTGATGAAAATTATATATTTCAATTTTTTTGAGTTTTGGTTACTATTGAGTCGGGTCGATCCTTACTACAGTTTGTTACCACAAACTGTTTGATATGAGTGATAGCGGCATGAATCCGGTAACTCTTATTAGAGATTATTATACGTAAACTATAGACAAATTTTAAAGCTTATAACCCTTTTCCTGTCTGTCGGGGAGTCAAGTTATCCTCAAAGACATAGTTATTGAACTTTTGAACTATACTAAACAACATGGCCATCTCAAAATTTTGACAGGGGGCTAGTGCCCTACAAAAGGGGCAATGAGCCCTCTCCCGACATTCTAGGACCATTGGCTTCTAGTTCATTGACCCTATCTCCATAAAATAAACTGTATTATTTCTAAATCATTTAAATTAAATACTCTTTTCAAACGTTGTATTTTATTTTAAGAAAAATTCATCATAAAAATAATTGTTATAAAAAAAAAATCCGGAATAGACCTCTCTTTAAAGTAAAGACAAATTAAAAGTGTTATATGCAAACAAATCTGAACATAAGGAAAAAATAAACTCATTCACATATAAAAACACGAGATTGAAACGTGTCACGTGTTGAAAAATCATCATGTGATGTCACGTGAAAAAGACACGTGGTGAAAACGTGCCGCTTTCTTTGGCAATAACACCGAAAGATTTTGACCGTTGGGAACATTTCCAAAAAGACAAATTGCATCATCACCCTGTCCATAAAAAAAAGGTGTGTCTGAGAGAAGATCACAGGTGTCGCAGAATATAAACAAACATATGATTAAAATCAACTTATGGCTATGCAGCCAGAATAAATAGCTCAGTATAGAAAGGTTGAGTAATTTGATTGCTATGAAAAAATGATCAAACAATGAAAAAAAAACTCATAGAATTATTCAAATAATAGGTTAAAGTGAAAAAACGTAAATATAATGAATTACTGAATACTATATACATTTATAAGATAGTTTAACTATTTTACTTATATTGTAAACCAGATAAACTTTTAATTAAGACTGTTAACATGGCAACACTGTTGAAACTATGGCAGTGCCCTAAAAATTTCACAATAGCATATATATATATATATATATATATATATATATATATATATATATATATATATATATATATATATATATATATATATATATATATATATATATATATATATATATATATATATATATATATATATATATATATATATATATATATATATATTAGAAAATCAATGTTTTCAGATATAGAAATCAGTGTTGCTGTTCTTATTATAAATTGCTGCTCTGGGATACTTTCGCTCGTATTTTGACTCCCCTCCTCGTATATTTGGGAGAAGGGGGCTTCGGCCTCAACTCACAACTCAACACAAGGCTGTTCCTTACAGCAAAATATTCCTTCAGACTTCGGCAACCCCTTCTAATAAATACCAGATTAGTATTTTGGACTAACCAGATTAGTTTTCCGGAAAGATTGTCTTAGGCTACTGCGCTAAAACATTAAATGAAAACATACATTGAAAAATAAACTCGAATAAACTAAATACAATTCGTAAAAAGAATGTTTCACAGGCATAAATTTGAACCAAATTGCCAGTTTAAACAGTACTAGTTTCTCTCCGTACTAGTTTCTCTAGTTTCAACAATCTAATTCAATAGCTGAATTTATTTCAAATTAATCAAACTACACTAGTAAGACATGATATTATGTAAAAATATATATATGTAAAAATGTTTTGTAATGAAAAAAAAATATTCGAAGCAGATGAATCAGGTCGTAAAATGTTGCGCAATAGATGTTCGTGGGCGGAGAAAATCGTCTCTATAAAATAGAAAAATAGAAAATCGTCCATAAAATAGAAAAATAGAAAATCGTCTCTATAAAATAGAAAAATAGAATATCGTTTCTATAAAATAGAAAAATAGAAAATCGTCTCTATAAAATAGAAAAATAGAAAATCGTCTCTATAAAATAGAAAAATAGAAAATCGTCTCTATAAAATAGAAAAATAGAAAATCGTCTCTATAAAATAGAAAAATAGAAAATCATCTCTATAAAATAGAAAAATAGAAAATCGTCTCTATAAAATAGAAAAATAGAAAATCGCCTCTATAAAATAGAAAAATAGAAAATCGTCTCTATAAAATAGAAAAACAGAAAATTGTCTCTATAAAATAGAAAAATAGAAAATCGTCTCTATAAAATAGAAAAATAGAAAATCGTCTCTATAAAATAGAACAATAGAAAATCGTCTCTATAAAATAGAAAAATAAAAAATTTTCTCTATAAAATAGAAAAATATAAAATCGTCTCTATAAAATAGAAAAATAGAAAATCGTCTCTATAAAATAGAAAAATAGAAAATCGTCTCTATAAAATAAAAAAATAGAAAATCGTCTCTATAAAATAGAAAAATAGAAAATCGTCTCTATAAAATAGAAAAATAGAAAATCGTCTCTATAAAATAAAAAAAAAGAAAATCGTCTCTATAAAATAGAAAAATAGAAAATCGTCTCTATACAATAGAAAAATAGAAAATCGTCTCTATAAAATAGAAAAATAGAAAATCGTCTCTATAACATAGAAAAATAGAAAATCGTCTCTATAAAAAAGAAAAATAGAAAATCGTCTCTATAAAATGTATATAGTCTTAAGTAAACCATTAACTACATTTACTTTTTTATTATTTTGCCCTATTGTCTGAATAATTCTATGCAATTTTTTCATTGTTTAATCATTTTTTCATAGCCATCAATGAGTTTATTATTTCCTTATATTCAAATTTGTTTTGCATACAAAACACTTAATTTGTTTTGTACTTTAAAGAGGTTCTAAAAAAATAGGACTAAATAAATAAAATAAACTGCCGAAATAGATAAATAAATACAATGCGCAAAAAGAATGTTCTCTGGTATTTATTTGAGCCTAATTGTCGGGTTGAACCATGCTGATTTTTTGGTTTCAGCCATATATTTTGATGGCTGAATATATATAGATTAAGAATATAGAATTGAATAGATTTTAATTACAACCATAATTAAAATAACGCTGTTACATGAGGCTCTTACAGTCAAGAAACACAGACGAATTGGGCTGTACAACCGGAACACGGTTGTACACACCGGAAACGGAACATGCATGCAACATGAACATGAACATAGCGATTGTAAAATCCCAAGATCATACGTCATCGGTTCTCTCTGCATTGATTGGTGCAAATATGTAGGAGCTATGCGGTTTGTGTATATAAAGAAATGAATTCGTCAAAACCTTCTAGATGTGAAACTAACTTACACCAAGCAACAACACAAAGCTTTTGAATTTAAAGTTTTAATATTTCTTGAAACGATGCATAGGAAAGTCTTTGAAATGTCGGAAGCACGAAGCTGTACAAGTCAGAAGGAGCAAGATTTTTTGTATAAGAATATCTTAGCCATGTCGGAAAGAACTAGCTATACTGAAGAAAAGAAGTCACTAGCTCCAAGAAGAAATATGGGCTTATCAAGAACCTCTCTATTAGAAGGAAAAAACACAATTTTGATGAAAGGGAAGTATAAGTCAATGGCAAAAAGCATGTTAGCAAGGAAAACATTATACAGTGAAAAAAATGTGCAGAAGCAAACTAAAGAAAGGAAAATTCTTGGAGTGGCGAAGGAAAACAGGGCAAAGTTTTCGATTACAAAGGTATGCAAAGAAGTACTGACAAAAACGGAAATAACACGGATTGTAACGACGAAAGTTGAAAAGAGGAAAGACATGGAAATTGAGGATACAAAAAAAGTGGATTTATCGACCTTAAAGCGAGAAATGGAAGTAATAGACGCTGAGATTCGCCATGCACAACATGATGTTGAAACGCTTGAGGTGGAATTACAGAAGTTTTTAGTTCAAAAAGAAATTGATCAACTTCAAAGAATTTTGGAGAGGTATTGATTACATAGTTTTGGAGATTCTATGCCATGGTGGCCTAAATTCTGGTCAACTTTAATTAAATTTACAGGATTACAGTTTCAAAAATTCTTGTTTTCTAGATAGCAAAATTTTGTATTCCTTAAGCTAGTTTTTAAATTCTGTGTATGCTTGTTTTTATGAATATGTTTGTCATTTTTAAAGATATTCTTTTTGCCTTACTTTGGATACATAGAGAAAAAGAATATCTTGCCCGATATATTTTTTGGCAAAGAAAATAGTAATTTTAGCAAAACCAGGCGACAATGAGTGAAGGTGGCCCCTTCATGAGACCCCTGTCGGCTGAGCAGATAATACTCACTTCAAAGTAAGTGAGGGGGACCTGGGAGCTAGCTAAAACTACCTGAATATAGAATTCAATAGTTCAAAAACAAAGTTTTGCATTTTAGATATAATAATCCTAATTACACTTCTAATGAAAAGCGAAATCACCAATGCAATAGCACAAACACACACCACACAACGAACATATAAAATATAAACCCTAATAAATAATATATAATAAATAATATATAAAATATAATAAATAGTGAATAAAAACAAAACAGAAGGAGAGAGGATGACTGTTTTCTTACTTTAGTAATTAATATAGATAAATACTTGAACGAAGCCTTAACCTACTCATCCAGGGTGAACAACTAGAAGGAGTAAGGGCAGAGAAGGACCTAGGAGTAGTAACTGATAATGAATTGAAATTTCATAGCCATATGCTGACACAGGTTGCTGATGCTAACATAGCCCTTGCGTTTATTTCATCTCAAGAAAACCTTTTAAGGTTTTATTAAATTCTACACTTTTAAGAGAAAAATAAGTCTCAGAACGGTGTAAAATGCGAGACAAAAATGTTCTCATTTTTTTTAAACGTGTCTTTTTTAAAACTTAGCCTCTTAGATTTTTTAAGGTCATGTCACGGGATCCAATAGAATATATTTAAGATTAAAAAAATCGATTTCTTCGGTGAAACAAACAAAAATATTGTAAAAAATTAAGCCGGCGTTAGAAGTTTCAGAGTAATTTAGATCTTTCTCTAGGTATATCCTATGATTGATCCCCCATGAGTAAGGGAGGTGCGGAATTTCATCTCCTGAGTTTATTTTTTGAGCACTTGTACCTAAAAAAAGATGAAATAATCTGTAATTAATTTGTATATTGGATGTACTGTCCTTACTGTTGTTCGCACTTACTTGCATAGCTCTGTAACGAATCAGGATTTGACTTGATAAAAATTAAATTAAAAAACAAAAATAGTTTCTCCAACTGAAGATAAAGAGCAGCAATAAAACTTAAAACGACCAAATGTACTTCGTATATGAGGGGGAGGGGGCTGTCCCTACCTATATCCTTGATTTTTACGCAAAAGTCTCGATGTTTTCTAGAAATATCTCATTAAAATTCGAAGGTCCTTTTGCTTGAGCATTATTTCTTAAAGAATTTTGACGAAAAGTCAAACTCTAGCGTAAAATGCGAGAAAGAACGGAATAATCCATTCTGTATTCCTCATGTATGGAATAATTTCTAATCGTTTTTACTTTTAATCTTACCTCCTTACTTTCATTCAAAAAACTTAGTTTTTTTATTTCTAACAGTTTTTCAAACCATTCCAGGAAATCACCTCCTCCACCGTAAAAAATTTACCCCCGGAAACGCATTCTCCTCATATTGAACCAATGGGCAAATTACGTAGCTTACAAGCCTTTTTCCAAGGACTATCAGGGTCCATATAATTTCCAAAGGCATTGTTACTGGTCCTTTCAACTATGCTGAGCCAAATGGCTATCTAAAACATTTGATACGGTGCCTTTGGAGGAAAAAGGGGCGTGGGAAGGAGGCTAGTTGCCATTAAATACATTTTGTCACTTAAAAAGGAAAATGATTTTTTTTTCAATTTAAATGAGCCCTCTCCCAATCTTCTAGGATCACAAGTTCGATTTGAGCTGTAATCCTGTATCGATCGAAATGCAGAAAAATTAAATATTTATTTTTTCTTTTCCTGTTTTTTTCTTCTTTTTCTTTTCCTGTTCTTTTCTTTTTTTCTTTTCCTTTTCTTTTCTTTAATTTTTTTATTTTCCTATCCTTTTTCGTATTGTTTTTATTTGTATGTGTATTGAGGTTGTAAGCCCAATAAGCTCTGCTTCAGGGCATTAAAGCTATTTTGCCTTAATATTTATGGTTTTGATAGTTGAGTGGACCTCAAGTGGAGCCAGGATGTTGGTTTAGTTTTAGGCGATACTGCTCAAGTGGTTTTAGTTTCTTTTTGTTTTGACTTTTTGAGCTGTAATCCTGTATCGATCGAAATGCAGAAAAATTAAATATTTATTTTTTTCCTGTTTTTTCTTTTTTTTCTTTTCCTGTCCTTTTCTTTTTTTCTTTTCCTTTTCTTTTCTTCGTCAGTTTTTTTTACACGTCAGTGCTGTTTTTGGGAGGGAGGTTCTTTAGATTAACCAGATACAAAGACCAATGAGGGGAGGACCACAGGTCTAGGTATATCCTGATCAAAGCATATTTTAAAGTATTACAGTTTAACCTAGACGAACCTAATTATTTGACCTTGTTTGTTTATGATTAGGCCTATAGCTTACTATACTGTATAAGTGTTAAGAAATGATTAAGTAGTGCATACTTACCGTTTTGATGGAACAGAATAAATAAAATAATATAAATAATATTTATAACATTATATATATATATATATATATATATATATATATATATATATATATATATATATATATATATATATATATATATATATATAAAAATTAATGATATAAATTAATATAAAATGTTAGTAATGTTAATAATTAATAATGAAATAATTCAAGATAAATGAACAAAAAAAATTACCTCAGGCGATAGTTTGCCGAGCTTGATTGTTGGCTTCATAATTCCAATATCCTTAGTCTTTTGGCAGTTTAATCCAGAAATCATTTGTTTTACACTCTTCACACTAGATTTTTCATCCTCTACAATTTTCACAACTCTATCACCATCAACAACTACTTTGCCAGATTTCTCTATCAGGATTTCTTCAACCAAAATAGAACACCACTATCACTATCTACGTTATTTTCGTGAGGTTTATCCTTTGTCCTTTTGAAGTTTATTTTTTGATTTGTATTTTTTGTATTTTTTTTAGGCCCTTTATCAGGTGTTTTTTTGGTCATTTAAAATTGGGATTTGATCACTAGCACTGTACACAACAGGTTTTTGAACTTCTTCAACTTAGTTTTCCTCATTCGCTTCACGAGTCAAAGATATTTTAGAACTACATTCAACTGAAGGAGGCTAGGGTAGCACCAGTTCAAAAGAAGGCTCATTCACTGCTGTCAAAGTTTGTGACTGAGGCACGTGACCATCCATTTAATTGACATTTACCTTCTGACATATGGCATCTTACATTTTCACATTGTTTTGTACAACCGGCACTGGTGAGCCAACAATACTTGGATTCACAATTGAAAGATATTTGTTTGAAATCTGCTCATGTATTTGTGCTGGGAGCGTTGACTCTGAGATCGATGAATGGTAGTTTTTGACATCGGACTTTTCCGTGAAGTCCCTACACTCAAAGTAACAGAGGCAGGATATTGTGGCGAAGGGCCTGGAGACTGCACTGGGGCATAAGAGCTCACTTGCTTGATTATCTAGAAGTTCAAGTTAAATAATTCAAAACAAAAATAAAGAAACAAAAGAAAAAATAACTTAACAAAGAAAATACTAATTAGCTTCATTGGACGTTGCACTTTGATCTAGAATGATGTTCCTGAGAAGTTATCCCAAAAAGTTTTTCTGTTAGCTCTTTCAAAAGAAGGTTCATTAATAGACTAGAACCTTGATAAAGGACTAGTGACAAATATCTGACAATACATTGGACCACAAATCTAAGAATAAAAAAATCATATACTATCCATACTAAAATAAAAAAAGGAATTATATAACACTATTAAAAGAGGAGCTGTGCAAAATATTTTTGCTGATTTATGAGCTGGATAATTTTGCTCATATTATTACCCTTGGATAGACAGACTTAATTTTGCTGATATGAGTATCTTAAGAATAAATTGTACAAAATATCTAGGAGTTTTAATTGATGAATGTCTTAGTTTTAGAGAGCACATAGATTCGCTTTCTTAAATTAGTCTAGGTTCGCTTAGTTGAAGTACATTTTCCCAAGAGATATTTTTAGAACACTGTATTATTCCTTAATTCATCCTTATCTGCTGTATTTTTGTACCGTTTGGGGTAGTACATTTCCTTCTCATCTCCATCATATTCGAGTTTGGCAGAATGAAGCGCTTCGAGTGTTATGTGGTGTTGGTTTTAAAGACTCGGTACGAAAGAGGTATATAGATTGTAAAATCTTGCCTTTAACAGGACTTATTACTTTTTATCAAAGCATGTTTATATATAAATATTTTCAAAATTGTTTACCAATATGTTTTAAAAGTACGTTTGAATTAAGAAGTGATATTCATACACATTTTACGAAGAAGTCCAATACAATTCGTCGTTCGCTTCCTATTACCTGTAGATCACAATTTTCTATTCGGCATCTAAGACCCCATGCATGAAATTGTTTACCTATGACTTTAATAAACATTGATAATTTTCGTTAATTTCGGTGGGAATTAAAGCTATTTTGCCTTAATATTTATGGTTTTGATAGTTGAGTGGACCTCAAGTGGAGCCAGGATGTTGGTTTAGTTTTAGGCGATACTGGTCAAGTGGTTTTAGTTTCTTTTTGTTTTGACTTTTTGAGCTGTAATCCTGTATCGATCGAAATGCAGAAAAATTAAATATTTATTTTTTCTTTTCCTGTTCTTTTCTTTTTTTCTTTTCCTTTTCTTTTGTTTAATTTTTTTATTTTCCTATCCTTTTTCGTATTGTTTTTATTTGTATGTGTATTGGGGTTGTAAGCCCAATAAGCTCTGCTTCAGGGCATTTGCTTGTTTTGTTTTGTTTATTAATGTTAATAAACCCGTCTTTCTCTCAACCATACTCAGCATATCAGAAAACCATGCTGCAGCGATTTCAAGTCCCTAACTATAAAACGCAAAGTTACGTATTTTGTATATAATCATGGAGGCATTTGTATGTTTGTTTGTCGGTGCTGTTGTTGTTTTGTTTTTTTGCCCTTCCAAATATAACAATATCAACCAATGACCCTGAAATAACAAGAGAAGGCTCATCCAAACCGAGACTTTACGTTCTAGTACATTTTACAAGTAGAAAAAAGGTTGTTTCTAAGCAAAGTGACAATTCCTGTCATTTGTGCTGCGAATCTGTTTCAAACGCCACAACGCTGTATGTTGCAGTAGAACCAACAGAGCTTATTGAAAACGTACACGCAAAAACACGGCGAAATTTACGATAATAGTTAGTTAACATATTTTAATTACATATATTAATAAAGTTTTTAATTGTTCTAAAAAGTAGAATTGTGGCAAAGAGTCAAACTTTAGAGTAAAGAGCGAGAGGTTGCGGAGGGGACAACCCATTTCATATAAGAAGTAATTTCTGTTCGTTTTAAGTTTTAATGTCGCTCCTTACTTTCAGTTAAAAAAACTAGTTTTTTTGTTTAATTTCTGAACAATGAAATTTGCATACTAATTATTATTATTTTTTTTCTTTGACTAAATGGCTTTCTCTTAGTTTTGATCAGACGATTTTGAGAAATAAAGGGTGAGGAAGGAGGCCTAGTTAACCTCCTATTTTTCGGTTACTTAAAAAGGCAACTAGAACTTTTAATTTTTAACAAACGTTTTTATTAGTAAAAATATACGTAACTTAAGAATTAACTTACACAACAAACTTTTATGTTCTTATATCTTTATTGTGTATATGAGGGGGGTTGTCTCCTCGTTAATATCTCGCTCTTTACCATAAATCTTAAGTTTTGTCCCAATTCTTTAAGAATGATTCCTGAATCAGAAAGGCTGTAGAATAAATAGTTGAAATTACTAAAAATACTTTAGCATAAAGAGCGAGGTATTTATCTCCTCCTAAATACATCGCTCTTTAAGCTAAAGTATTTTTAGAACCCCTCATATGCGTAATAATCTCTGTTCGTTTTAAGTTTTAACGCTTACTTTAGTTTTACCTTACTTTCAACTGAAAAAACTTTCTCGTGATTATTTTTTCATTGTTTTTTTAGTAATGTTAGAAAATCCCGTGCCCTTTTCATTGAATTTCTCTTCCCCCAAGAGATTTTCCTCCAAGGAAAGATCCTCCCACATATCCCTCTCCCCTCAACCCCACCCCAAACCAAAAAAATCCCCCTGAAGATGTCTGTACACTTCCCAATAACCATTTCTGTATGTAAACACTGGTCAAAGTTTGTAACTTGCAACCCCTCCCCCAGGGACTGTGGGGGATTAATTCATCTCCAAAGACATAGTTATTATGGTTTTTGACTATGCAGAACAAAATGGCTATCTCAAAATTTTGATCCATTGACTTTGGGAAAAAAATGAGCGTGGTAGGGGGCCTAGATGCCCTCCAATTTTTTTGGTCACTTAAAAAGGACACTAGAACTTTTCATTTCCGTTAGAACGAGCCCTCTTGCGAAATTCTAGGACCAATTGGTCGATACGATGACCCCTAAAAAAAAAAAAAAGCACTCATGATGTGTCTTCTGGCAAAAAAAATATGAAATTCCACATTTTTGTAGATAGGAGCTTGAAATTATAGCTGTAGGGTTCTCTTATACTCTAAATGCGATGGTGTGATTTTCGTTAAGATTCTGTGACTTTTAGGGGGTGTTTTCCCCTGTTTTCCAAAATAAGGCAAATTTTCTCAGGCTCGTAACTTTTGATGACAAAAACTAAATTTGATGAAACTTATATATTTAAATCAGCATGAAAATTCGATTCTTTCGATGTATCTTTTTAGCAACAAAATTGAGCCGGGTCGCTTCTTACTACAGTTCATTACCACTCACTGTTTGATAGCAATATGCCATTCACTTGTAGTATTCGGTATAGAACATTTTTCTAGACAGCTCAAATCCTATCCTCAAAAAATCTTCATATATATGGGTGTTGTTTTGTCCTTGTAAGTAAAAACATGTTATTAATAACGCCCATATTCCGTTAGTTTTGTCTGATATTTACAATTTCATATTAAAAACGCATCGGCATATCGTTGCTTATTAATGGACATTGTACTGATTTCAAGGTCGTTGGATTGATGCTTGCGAAAAAGGCTTTTATATTTATCATTCGGATTTTTCTGCTCTGTAGTTTCTTTTTTCAGATGATAATGTCTATTAAACCTCTTTAAAAAATAAAAAATAAATTTGCCCTCCCAAATATAATCTTATCAACCAATGGCCCTGAAATAACAAGAGAAGGCTCATCCAAACCGAGACTTTCCGTCTTAGTACATTTTAGAAGTAGAAAAAAGGTTGTTTCTAAGCAAAGTGACGGTTCCAGTCATTTGTGCTGCGAATCTGTTTCAGGCGCCACAACGCTGTATGTTGCGGTAGAACCAACAGAGCTTATTGAAAACGTACACGCAAAAACACCACGAAATTTACGATAGTAGTTAGTTAAGATATTTTTTAAAGAAATAAAAAAGGGGGGAAATAAAATAAAAGAAAATGATAGAAACTAGGGTAATTTCAATAATTTTTCATAAATAATAATAATAAAAAAAAATAATTTTCAACATAAAATCAATGACAAGAAAAAAAAAAGCCAAACAAAAAAACAACAGAGAAGCCAGAAAAACCAGAAAAAACAAAACACGAAGCTGAAAGTGCAAAACAGAAGAAACAGAAATGAGACTGTGATCAAAAATTTAATTAAGAGCTTCCATTGAAGACGTTTTTAGTTGGCATAATTCTTATATGTTTAGCATGGTAATGTTATCTGTCTCAATGTTTATAATCATATTTTTATTCAATAGCCTCTGAAATCCTTTAAAAATTAACTTTACAGAAAATAAAACAACATTTATGAAAATTATACTCATTCTGATATAGCAATTTTTGATATTGCAATTTTGTACAATTAAATAGTAGCCTCAGATTCGTAGCTTATAAGCCTTTTAACGTTTGCAATGAAACAAATTAAAAACATCTGCAAAATACGTACTTAGTAAGTTTTGATTTATAGGGGTCTAACCATAATTCTGTAGGCTATGTTGGTTGACTTTCAATCTTTTTATTACTTCCTTGAACATACCTGTATAATCACAAGTCAAAATATTAACATCATATTTGTATAAAAAAAAGTTTAAGACTGAAAGGGGCGGTACCTGAAGGTGGAATAGAACAAAGAGCCACAATACAGCCCTATATTAAAATCAAATACCTTAATATCTTCAATATCGAACTGAAAGTTTTCTATAAAACTCTGCGAGGGCCTTTTAGGTATATAATTTGAAGTTTCAGGGATTTCTTTAGAAGTTTAATTTTATTCCAAAGTAAGCTGCAAAATCTACATCACAGTAATATAGTCAAAAATTCTTTAGGTAAAACTTAAAATTAAATATCCGGCAAAAGATTCTCCAGAAAAACTGTCATACCAGACATGGGCTGTACAACCTTAATAGCAACACGAGCGACGCAATTAAAAGGTTGGATTTCCCATCACACGGTTGTAATGCCGGTGTCAGAGCTGTTACGATTCTAACGCTGTATAATTGGTTAAACGTTCAAAAGTAGGCGGGGCCAACAGCATATAAATACTGCTATTCATTACTTGGTTTTATCAGTTGCAAAATAACTGTCAAACTGTAAACGTGTTTTAATTTGTGAGACATTAAAAGTCTTATATTTAAAAGATCAACAAGCTATTAGCTACAGAAATATCAAATCCTGTGTGGGTCTTAAGAAAATGGGAGCTCAACATAACCAGGCTAGTGCTAGTGCGGTTAGTGGACCATTGATAACTCTAGAAAAGGCTAAATTAAAATTGAAGAATATCCTAGTGAAACTCCTCAAACTAAGCAACGATCAAGCAGAAGGTGCCTCTAAAAATGTGTCAAGACTTGTTCAAGCTTTAATTGATCAAAAAATTCAACCTGACGAATTTACACAAAGAATCCAAAAGGAACTAAATTTGTCAGAGAATCGGAGCTTATCCCCCTTCCTTCAGAAAACACTTCCATACTTTCGGTATTCTTTGGCTACAGGTGAGATAAAAATTGATGGACTTGTTCCGCCATCTCTAAATTCAGCACCGGCTCTACCACCAGTTGTCCCAGCTAGTCCCATGTCCCCACTTGGCTCCGAAACGGTCGCAAATGCTCCAATGATCAGAGCCATTCAGCCTAACCAATTTCAAAGCCCCCAAACTCAAATAACTGTCCAAGCTCCTGTTGCTACCCAACATACAATTGGTGCACCACCTGAACTGCCTAGAACCCCAAATATACAAAACAGAATAGTCATCCCGAAAGAAAAGGTACCCTATAGGAATTTGGAAACTCCTAATCAGCTCAAAACAGTTAATAAAGGAATAGAAAGCCCTGTGTCCATGTGTAGTTTTGTCCAAAAGAGTATCATATCCAAAGAAAACAAATTCAGCTCGTCTCTTAATTCCTCGACTGTCATTAGTGGTGATGATGATATCAATGACGTGGCAACGATGGGTGGGGTCAATTTAGCAGAAGAATCTCAAAGACTCCTAGGTCCCACTAAATTAGTTGGAACTCAAATCCGATCAGTTAAAAACGAAGTATTTTTTCCTCCAACGCCATTACAAGGAAAAGTGCGGAAAGTCTTATCTCGATATCCTGGTATAGAAGAGATATCCCCAGATTTCATTACCCTGCTTAGTCACGCTGCTCAAGAACGACTAAAAAATATATTGGAACGCCTATCGGTTGTCACGGAACATAAAATGGAATTTATTAAGAACAAAGAAGATTATTATGTTGGTCACGATGTTAGAGCTCAAATTAAATTTCTCGAAGACTTAGAGAAAGCAAAAAGAAAAAAAAAGGAAGAAAACGAAAGGGAAACATTACTAAAGGCTGCCAAATCCAGATCTAGGACTGAAGACCCTGAACAGCAAGCAAAGCTAAGAGCCAAAGTTAAAGAGATGCAAAGGGTGGAGATGGAAGAGATGTGTCAAGCGGAAGCCAATCGTACAGCGTTACAAGCAATCGGCTCGAGAAAGAAGCCAAAATTGGAAACAGTAGCAACCAGAGTCGCTCAGATGCCTTATTCTCCAAGACTTAAGAGACCGACTGTTCGCGAAATGCTATTTATATTAGAGGAAGATAAAGAAACTTGTAGGTCATCATTGTTGTATAAAGCCTTTGTCAATTATAGAGAATAGAATTGAACGCAGTATTAGAAATTGTATGCTATGTTGGCCTAAATTCTTTTCAACATCAAAGAAATTTACAGGATTGCAGGTTTGGAAAATTCTTGTTTGCTACACATCAAAATTTTTATTTCTTAAGCAAGCTTTTTATTCTTTGTTGAAGGTGAGATTTAAAAAAAAAAAAAAAAAAAAAAAAAAAAAAAAAAAAAAAAAAAAAAAAAAAAAAAAAAAAAAAAAAAAAAAAAAAAAAAAATGCCCCTTAAAGATACGAGAGTATGCCTAGTGGACGCGTCCTCGTTCGCAAGGGGCGGACTAATGGTCTCCACGGGTAACCATTAGACTAAGTCCACAGGAAGAAATTTTTTTGTAAAATTTAAAAAGTAATTATAACAAACAACACATTTTACCTTTTTTTTTAAATGTAAAAAGCCAACTAAATAAACTATTCTTAAATAGCTTACTAAATTTGTAACACAGCTCCATCCACACTTCATATTATGGGTTCATAAAAGCACACTATTAAAATATGCCATGCTGAGATAAAGAACTTAACCAAAGAGAAGATAAATTAATACATATATATATATATATATATATATATATATATATATATATATATATATATATATATATATATATATATATATATATATATATATATATATTTATATATATATATATATCCATTATTAATAAAAATAATAATTATTACTGATTTTAAGAATCAAATTAAGATTAATAATTGATAATATCAATATTAATGTAAATATATATATATATATATAAATCCATTATTAATAAAAATAATAATTAATCCTGATTTTAAGAATCAAATTAAGATTAATAATTGATAATATACATATATATATATATCTATATTTATAAAAATAAGTTGTCTGTCTGTCTGTGGATGGATCAGGTGACGTCACCTGAAAAAACTGGATCAGGTGACGTCAAAACTGAAAAAACTAAAAAAAGGCAAAAACTACAAAAAAAACTAAAAACTAATAAAAAAAATAAAAAAGCTAAAAAACTAAAAAAACTAAAAAAAGGCAAAAACTACAAAAAAAACTAAAAACTAATAAAAAAGCTAAAAAACTAAAAAAACTAAAAAAAGGCAAAAACTACAAAAAAAACTAAAAACTAATAAAAAAAATAAAAAAGCTAAAAAACTAAAAAAACTAAAAAAACTAAAAAAAGGTAAAAAACTAAAAAAACTAAAAACTAAAAAAAACTAAAAAAAAAGGAAAAAACTGAAAAATAAGCTAAAATAAAGGTAAAAACCAATAAAAAACTAAAAAAAAAACTGAAAAAACTAAAAAAAGGCAAAAACTACAAAAAAAACTAAAAACTAATAAAAAAAGTAAAAAAGCTAAAAAACTAAAAAAACTAAAAAAAGGTAAAAAACTAAAAAAAATAAAAAA
Organism: Artemia franciscana; assembly: GCF_032884065.1. NCBI lineage: Eukaryota > Metazoa > Arthropoda > Branchiopoda > Anostraca > Artemiidae > Artemia > Artemia franciscana. The sequence continues at coordinate 27,064,270 of NC_088881.1, forward strand.
TAAAAAAAAACTAAAAAAAGGAAAAAACTGAAAAATAAGCTAAAATAAAGGTAAAAACCAATAAAAAACTAAAAAGGAAAAAACTAAAAAAAAATTTCATCTAAAAAACTAAAAAAAACTAAAAAAGGTAAAAACTAAAAGAACTAAAAAAGAAAAAAATAAATGACGACACTCAAAGAGAAAGCGACCAGGACAAAAGGAATGTTCGATTAGCAATCAACAAAGCACCGGGACACAGGGAGTATAAATGACGACCAGGACATAAGTAAAAAAAAAAACTATCTATCTATATATATAAAAATAAGTTGTCTGTGGATCTGTGGATCGTGGATCAGGTGACGTCACCTGAAAAAACTGGATCAGGTGACGTCAAAACTGAAAAAACTAAAAAAAGGCAAAAACTACAAAAAAAAACTAAAAACTAATAAAAAAAAATAAAAAAGCAAACTAATAAAAAAGCTAAAAAACTAAAAAAACTAAAAAAAAGGCAAAAACTACAAAAAAAAAACTAAAAACTAATAAAAAAAATAAAAAAGCTAAAAAACTAAAAAAACTAAAAAAACTAAAAAAAGGTAAAAAACTAAAAAAACTAAAAACTAAAAAAAACTAAAAAAAAGGAAAAAACTGAAAAATAAGCTAAAATAAAGGTAAAAACCAATAAAAAACTAAAAAAAAAACTGAAAAAACTAAAAAAAAGGCAAAAACTACAAAAAAACTAAAAACTAATAAAAAAAGTAAAAAAGCTAAAAAACTAAAAAAACTAAAAAAACTAAAAAAAGGTAAAAAACTAAAAAAAAATAAAAAATAAAAAAAAACTAAAAAAAAAGGAAAAAACTGAAAAATAAGCTAACATAAAGGTAAAAACCAATAAAAAACTAAAAAAAACTAAAAAAGGTAAAAACTAAAAGAACTAAAAAAGAAAAAAATAAATGACGACACTCAAAGAGAAAGCGACCAGGACAAAAGGAATGTTCGATTAGCAATCAACAAAGCACCGGGACACAGGGAGTATAAATGACGACCAGGACATAAGTAAAAAAAAAAATTAACAAAACTAAAAAGAAGCTAAAAACTACAAAAAAACTAAAAAGAAAAAAAAACTAAAAACTAATAAAAAAACTAAAAAATCTAAAAATCTAAATAAACTAAAAAAGAAAAAAAAAGGAAAAAAATAAAGGAGAAAAACAAAACTAAAAAACGAATGTATATACAGACCGGTACACCGGGATACAAATGACGACCGGGACACAGGGAATATAAATGACGACCGGGACACAGGGACACAACTACAACGGGGACACCGGGGGAAACAGGGGGATATAAATGACGACCGGGACAAAAAAACTAAAAAGAAAAAAAAACTAAAAACTAATAAAAAAACTAAAAAATCTAAAAATCTAAATAAGCTAAAAAAGAAAAAAAAAGGAAAAAAATAAAGGAGAAAAACAAAACTAAAAAACGAATGTATATACAGACCGGGACACCGGGATACAAATGACGACCGGGACACAGGGAATATAAATGACGACCGGGACACAGGGACACAACTACAACGGGGACACCGGGGGAAACAGGGGGATGTAAATGACGACCGGGACACCGGGACAGGGAATGGTCGATTAGCAATCACCATCAACAAAGCTCAAGGGCAATCATTAGAATCATGAGGTATAGATCTGAATACAGATTGTTTTCCCATGGACCATTATATGTTGCATGTTCAAGAGTCGGTAAACCTGACAATCTATTTATATGCAAAGACAATGGGACAGCAAAGAATGTTGTATATTCGCAAGTTTTACGTAGTTAAAACCATATATATATATATATATATATATATATATATATATCTATCTATATTCACAGGTGGGACATAGGGACACAACTACAATGGCGCGTAACTATTATGGCGCGTAACGACTTACGCGCGCGGGGGGGCTTGGGGGGGGGGCGCGAAGCGCCCCCACCAACTAGGTGTTGGGGTGGCGCGAAGCGCCACCCCAACAGCTAGTATATATATATATATATATATATATATATATATATATATATATATATATATATATATATATATATATATATAAATCCATTATTAATAAAAATAATAATTAATACTGATTTTAAGAATCAAATTAAGATTAATAATTGATAATATCAATGTTATGTATATATATATATATATATATATATATATATATATATATATATATATATATATATATATATATATATATATATATATATATATATATATATATATATATATATATATATATATATATATATATATATATATATATATATATATATATATATATATATATATATATATATATATATATATATATATATATATATATATATATGATATAAATAAACAATATTATAATAAATTAATACAAAATGTTAAGAAAAAGTGATAAAATAATTAAAGATAAAAAAAAAAAGTAAAAACTACTCATAAAAACCAAAAAAATTACCTCAGGCGATAGTTTACTGAGCTTGATTATTGGCTTCATTATTCAGTATCCTTAGAGCCTTTTGGCAGTTTAATCCAATTATCAGTTTTACACTCTTTACACTAGATTTATCCTTCTCTACAATTTCCACAACTCTATCACCATCAACAACTACTTTGCCAGATTTCAATCTAAATAGAACCACCACTAACACCATCTACTTGCATCATCTACATGATTTTTGTGAGGTTTATCCTTTGTCCTGTTTAAGTTTTTTTTTTTACCTTTTTCTTGAGGCGCTTTATCAAGTGTTTCTGCGTCATTTAAAATTGAGATTTGCTCACTACTTGGCATTTTCACAGTGTTTTGTACAACCTCCACTGGTGAGCCAACACTACTTGGATTCACAATTGGAGAATATTTGTGTGAAATCTGGTCATGTATTTGTGCTGGGAGCGTTGAGTCTGAGATGGGTGAATTTGTGACATCAGACTTTGTTGTGAAGTCCCTACACTCAAAGCAACAGAGGCAGGAGATAGTGGCGAAGGCCCTGGAGACTACATTGGGGCATAAAAGGTCACGTGCTGCATTATCTAAAAGTTCAAGATAAATAATTCAGAACAAAATAAAGAAAAGAATAACAACATATAATTAGCTACATTTGATGTTGCACTACGCGATTTTGGGGTGCCTCAGGTAATTGATAATGCTTCTGTAAGGCAATCTTTCTTCTTAAAGCGACAGTTTTAACAACTTTAAAAACTTTGCCAACAAAATGCTGCCTTTTCAATGAAAAACCAGCTTGTCATTTTCTATCCTCTTTAAACACTGGAAGAAATTCTGCATTTAAGCAGCATTAGATTTAGAACATACCTTTAACATAAAACAAAATATGTTATCATTCGGATTTTTCTGCTCTGTAGTTTCTTTTTTCAGATGATAATGTCTATTAAACCTCTTAAAAAAAAAAAAAAATTTTTTTTGCCCTCCCAAATATAATCATATTAACCAATGGCGCTGAAATAACAAAAGAAGGCTCATCCAAAGCGAGACTTTACGTTCTAGTACATTTTAGAAGTAGAAAAAAGGTTGTTTCTAAGCAAAGTGACGCTTCCTGTCATTTGTGCTGCGAATCTGTTTCAAACGCCACAACGCTGTATGTTGCGGTAGAACCAACAGAGCTTATTGAAAACGTACAGGCAAAAACACCGCGAAATTTACAATAGTAGTTAGTTAAGATATTTTAAAAAAAATAAAAAAGGAGGGAAATAAAAGAAAAGAAAATGATAGAAACTAGGGTAATTTCAATAATTTTTCATAAATATATGTGTAGCTTATTTACATTAAGATTCCCCCATATTCGCATAAAGATTTTTGTAAGTTACAGAATTTTCAAGTTTCGAAACGGATTTGCTCATTATCATCTCTAGAAAAAAAAACCCAACAATGTTGAAAACTCCTTCACGTGTTTTCTTTTAACTTTCTCTTGCATCGCTGAAGAAGGAAGGTGGTGACCTAACAGAAAATTCGTCTAATATTTTAGTTGGCAAAAAATAAATCATTCTTAATCTTTAGTTTTTTTAATTATTTTCTAAGAGGAACTGAAAAATGGAGACAAATAACAATTTTTTTATTTAATTCATGAAAAGAATTGGTATTCAAATCTATCTGTAAAATAATATATCAGTTCAAAATTTATTAGCTGTGGTGAAAAATGAATTAGTTTCATTTAGTTTTCATTTTGAAGCAAATATGCTACATGTTTTAATATTAAGACAATTTAGATCACGGTCCAAAGACGATCCAAAGTGCGGATGCAAGAGCGTCATCTATTTCAGAACAAAGATTGTCAAGATTTGAAGCACAGAAAAACCTTATGGTGTCTTTCTTGCAATTGATAGCAATATGCTGTTCACTTGTAGTATTCGGTTTAGAGCATTTTTCTAGAAAGCTCAAATCCTATTTCTAAAATGTCCTCGTATATGGGTGCTGTTTTGCCCTTGTATGTAAAAACATGTTATCAATAACGCCCATATTCCTTTAGTTTTGTCGGACATTTACAATTTCATATTAAAAACGTATAGGCATACCGTTGCTCATTAATGGACATTGTGCAGGTTTCAAGCTCGTTGGATTGATGCTTGCGAAAAGGCTTTTATGTTTATCATTCGGATTTTTCTGAAGTTTTTTTTTCAGATTAAATTTTAAAAAAAACAAGTTTTTTTAAATGAAAGTAAGGAGCAACATTAAAACTTAAAACGGACAGAAGTTACTCCGTATATGAAAGGGGCTTTTCCTTCACAACGCCTCACTCTTTAGAATAAAGTTTGACTCTTTTTTTAACTCTATTTTTAAAACAGTAAGAAACTTTAGCGTAAAGAGCGGGGTGTTGAGGAGGAAAAAGCTTGTTTTTTTTTTATTTAATTTCTGGACGTTTTTGAATTAATCCATGTTTTGGTCTGAGCTCTCCGTACATAAATAATTAAAACAAAATTTGCATATTAATTAATTACAATTAATCGGAAGATTTTGAGAAAAAAGAGCGAGGGAGGAGGCCTAGTTGCCGTCCAATTTTTTGATTACTTAATGGCAACTAGAAGTTTTAATTTTTTTACAAACGTTTTCATTGGTAAAAAATACACGTAACTTACGAATTAATTTACGTAACGAACTTCTATATTCGTATGTTTTTATTGAGTATATGAGGGGGTTCAACCCTAGTCGATACCTCGCTCTTTACACTAAAGCTTAAATTTTGTCCCAATTCCTTAAGAATGACCTCTGAATCACAAAGGCCATAGAATAAATAGTTAAATTACTAAAAATACTTTAGCGTAAAGAGTGAGGTATAACGAGGAGGTAAACCCCTCATAGGCGTAATAATTTTTGTTTGTTTAAGTTTTAATAGTGCTCCTTACTTTCAGAAGAAAAAAACTATTCATATCTATTTTTTCATTGTTTTTTCAAATAATGCTAGAACATCCTGCGCCCCCTTCATTTAAATTCTCTTCCCCCATGAGAAGTTTCTCCATGGAAATATCCTACAACGTAACCCCCCATTAACTCTCCCCCTAAACCAAAAAAATCCCCCTGACAACGTCTGTACACTTCCCAGTAACCATTACTATAAGCAAACACAGGTCAAAGTTTGTTACTTGCAGCCCCTCCCACGGGGACTGCGAGGGAGTAAGTCGTCCCTAAAGACATAGTTATTAGGTTTTTCGACACTGGTGAATAAAACGACTATCTCAGACTTATGATCCGGTGACTAGACAGACTAGACAAAATAGACTAGAATAGAGTAGATAGACTAGACTGGAAAGACTAGACAGACTGAACAGACCAGGAACGACGGACAAGACTAGACAGACTAAACAGATAGATGGACTAGACAGACATACAGGACAGACCAGACAGATTATCAAACTTTCCTGCAAAATTGAGTCTCTGTATCCTTTTTGATGGTTATGGCAAGGCATTTGTTCAAACAAAAACAACAAAAAACATGTTTTCAACAATAACTGTGTCGAGGTTTGTGGCTTTCGTGCTTGTAGGGGAAAGTAGCTCAATTCTCATTTGTGATATTTTCTCCTGTTCCCGGTTTGTCTAGACTAATTTCTATACATTAAAGGTTTCAGTCTTTTATTTCCAGAAATTTCTGTTCGTTTTCAGCTGGGGAAATTAAATAAGAAATAAATAATTTTTCAGCTCTGAATAATTTTCACGCTAAAGTTTGACTCTCTTAACTCTACATTTTAAAACAGTAAAAAACGATAGCGTAAAGAGCGGGGCGTTGAGGAGGAAAAAACCCTTTCATAGACAGAGTAATTTTTGTTCGTTTAAACTTTTAATGTCGCTCCTTACTTTCATTTAAAAAAACTTGTTTTTTTTTTGTTTAATTTCTGGACGTTTTTTAATTAATGCATTTTTTATCTTGCCTCTCAACGCATAAATAATTAAAACAAAATTTGCATATTATTCTTTTTGGGGAAGGGGGCTAAATGGCTTTTTCATAGTTTTAATCGGAAGATTTTGAAAAAAAGGAGCGAGAGAAGAGGTCTAGCTGCCCTCCAATTTTTTGATTACTTAAAAAGGCAACTATAACTTTTAATTTCTTACGAACGTTTTCATAAGTAAAAAATATACGTAACTTACGAATTAACTTACGTAGCGAACTTCTATATTCGTATGTTTTTATTGCGTATATGAGGGGGCTCACCCCTTTTCGATACCTCGCTCTTTACACTAAAGCTCAAATGTTGTCCCAATTCCTTAAGAATGACCCCTGAATCACAAAGGCCGTAGAATAAATAGTTGAAATTGCTGAAAAATACTTTAGCGTAAAGAGCGAGTGAGGAGGTAAACCCCTCATATGCGTAATAACTTCTGTTCGTTAAAGTTTTAATGCTGCTCCTCACTTTCAGTAGGAATAAACTTTTCATATTCATTTTTTCATTGTTTTTTTTAAATAATGCTAGAAAATCCTGCGCCCCCTCCATTGAAAGTCTCTTCCCCAATAAAACATCCCTCCTTTGAAAGATCCTCCCACGTAACCCCCCTTCAAGTCTCCGCCCAAACCAAAAGAATCCCCCTGAAAACGTCTGTACACTTCCCAGTAACCATTACTATATGTAAACACAGGTCAAAGTTTGTAACTTGCAGCCCCCCTTCCACGGCAAATTCAGGGGAGTAAGTCTTCTCCAAATACATAGTTATTAGGTTATTCGACTATGGTGAATAAAATGGCTATCTCAGAATTTTTATCCGGTAACTTTGGAGAAAAAATGAGCGTGGGAGGGGGCCTAGGTGCCCTCCAATTTTTTTGGTCACTTAAAAAGGGCAAGTCGTCCCCAAAGACATAGTTATTAGGTTATTCGACTATGGTGAATAAAACGGCTATGTCAGAATTTTGATCCGGTAACTTTGGGGAAAAAATTAGCGTGGGAGGGGACCTAGGTGCCCTCCAATTTTTTTGGTCACTTAAAAAGGGCACTAGAACTTTTATTTCCGTTAGAATGAGCCCTTTTGCAACATTCTAGGACCACTGAGTCGATACGATCACCCCTGGGAAAAAAAACAACAACAAAACAAAAGACAACAACAAAACAAAAACAAATAACACGCATCCGTGATTTGTCTTCTGGCAAAAAATGCTAAATTCAAGATTTTTGTAGATAGGGGCTTGAAACTTCTACAGTAAGGTTCTCTGATGGTGTGATTTTCGTTAAGATCGTATAACTTTTAGGGAGTATTCCCTCCTATTTTCTAAAATGATGCAAATCTTCTCAGGCTCGTAACTTTTGACGAGTAAGACTAATCTTGATGAAAATTATATATTTCAATTTTTTTGAGTTTTGGTTACTATTGAGTCGGGTCGATCCTTACTACAGTTTGTTACCACAAACTGTTTGATATGAGTGATAGCGGCATGAATCCGGTAACTCTTATTAGAGATTATTATACGTAAACTATAGACAAATTTTAAAGCTTATAACCCTTTTCCTGTCTGTCGGGGAGTCAAGTTATCCTCAAAGACATAGTTATTGAACTTTTGAACTATACTAAACAACATGGCCATCTCAAAATTTTGACAGGGGGCTAGTGCCCTACAAAAGGGGCAATGAGCCCTCTCCCGACATTCTAGGACCATTGGCTTCTAGTTCATTGACCCTATCTCCATAAAATAAACTGTATTATTTCTAAATCATTTAAATTAAATACTCTTTTCAAACGTTGTATTTTATTTTAAGAAAAATTCATCATAAAAATAATTGTTATAAAAAAAAAATCCGGAATAGACCTCTCTTTAAAGTAAAAGACAAATTAAAAGTGTTATATGCAAACAAATCTGAACATAAGGAAAAAATAAACTCATTCACATATAAAAACACGAGATTGAAACGTGTCACGTGTTGAAAAATCATCATGTGATGTCACGTGAAAAAGACACGTGGTGAAAACGTGCCGCTTTCTTTGGCAATAACACCGAAAGATTTTGACCGTTGGGAACATTTCCAAAAAGACAAATTGCATCATCACCCTGTCCATAAAAAAAAGGTGTGTCTGAGAGAAGATCACAGGTGTCGCAGAATATAAACAAACATATGATTAAAATCAACTTATGGCTATGTAGCCAGAATAAATAGCTCAGTATAGAAAGGTTGAGTAATTTGATTGCTATGAAAAAATGATCAAACAATGAAAAAAAAACTCATAGAATTATTCAAATAATAGGTTAAAGTGAAAAAACGTAAATATAATGAATTACTGAATACTATATACATTTATAAGATAGTTTAACTATTTTACTTATATTGTAAACCAGATAAACTTTTAATTAAGACTGTTAACATGGCAACACTGTTGAAACTATGGCAGTGCCCTAAAAATTTCACAATAGCATATATATATATATATATATATATATATATATATATATATATATATATATATATATATATATATATATATATATATATATATATATATATATATATATATATATATATATATATATATATATATATATATATATATATATATATATATATATTAGAAAATCAATGTTTTCAGATATAGAAATCAGTGTTGCTGTTCTTATTATAAATTGCTGCTCTGGGATACTTTCGCTCGTATTTTGACTCCCCTCCTCGTATATTTGGGAGAAGGGGGCTTCGGCCTCAACTCACAACTCAACACAAGGCTGTTCCTTACAGCAAAATATTCCTTCAGACTTCGGCAACCCCTTCTAATAAATACCAGATTAGTATTTTGGACTAACCAGATTAGTTTTCCGGAAAGATTGTCTTAGGCTACTGCGCTAAAACATTAAATGAAAACATACATTGAAAAATAAACTCGAATAAACTAAATACAATTCGTAAAAAGAATGTTTCACAGGCATAAATTTGAACCAAATTGCCAGTTTAAACAGTACTAGTTTCTCTCCGTACTAGTTTCTCTAGTTTCAACAATCTAATTCAATAGCTGAATTTATTTCAAATTAATCAAACTACACTAGTAAGACATGATATTATGTAAAAATATATATATGTAAAAATGTTTTGTAATGAAAAAAAAATATTCGAAGCAGATGAATCAGGTCGTAAAATGTTGCGCAATAGATGTTCGTGGGCGGAGAAAATCGTCTCTATAAAATAGAAAAATAGAAAATCGTCCATAAAATAGAAAAATAGAAAATCGTCTCTATAAAATAGAAAAATAGAAAATCGTCTCTATAAAATAGAAAAATAGAAAATCGTCTCTATAAAATAGAAAAATAGAAAATCGTCTCTATAAAATAGAAAAATAGAAAATCATCTCTATAAAATAGAAAAATAGAAAATCGTCTCTATAAAATAGAAAAATAGAAAATCGCCTCTATAAAATAGAAAAATAGAAAATCGTCTCTATAAAATAGAAAAACAGAAAATTGTCTCTATAAAATAGAAAAATAGAAAATCGTCTCTATAAAATAGAAAAATAGAAAATCGTCTCTATAAAATAGAACAATAGAAAATCGTCTCTATAAAATAGAAAAATAAAAAATTTTCTCTATAAAAAAGAAAAATATAAAATCGTCTCTATAAAATAGAAAAATAGAAAATCGTCTCTATAAAATAGAAAAATAGAAAATCGTCTCTATAAAATAAAAAAATAGAAAATCGTCTCTATAAAATAGAAAAATAGAAAATCGTCTCTATAAAATAGAAAAATAGAAAATCGTCTCTATAAAATAAAAAAAAAGAAAATCGTCTCTATAAAATAGAAAAATAGAAAATCGTCTCTATACAATAGAAAAATAGAAAATCGTCTCTATAAAATAGAAAAATAGAAAATCGTCTCTATAACATAGAAAAATAGAAAATCGTCTCTATAAAAAAGAAAAATAGAAAATCGTCTCTATAAAATGTATATAGTCTTAAGTAAACCATTAACTACATTTACTTTTTTATTATTTTGCCCTATTGTCTGAATAATTCTATGCAATTTTTTCATTGTTTAATCATTTTTTCATAGCCATCAATGATTTTATTATTTCCTTATATTCAAATTTGTTTTGCATACAAAACACTTAATTTGTTTTGTACTTTAAAGAGGTTCTAAAAAAATAGGACTAAATAAATAAAATAAACTGCCGAAATAGATAAATAAATACAATGCGCAAAAAGAATGTTCTCTGGTTTTTATTTGAGCCTAATTGTCGGGTTGAACCATGCTGATTTTTTGGTTTCAGCCATATATTTTGATGGCTGAATATATATAGATTAAGAATATAGAATTGAATAGATTTTAATTACAACCATAATTAAAATAACGCTGTTACATGAGGCTCTTACAGTCAAGAAACACAGACGAATTGGGCTGTACAACCGGAACACGGTTGTACACACCGGAAACGGAACATGCATGCAACATGAACATGAACATAGCGATTGTAAAATCCCAAGATCATACGTCATCGGTTCTCTCTGCATTGATTGGTGCAAATATGTAGGAGCTATGCGGTTTGTGTATATAAAGAAATGAATTCGTCAAAACCTTCTAGATGTGAAACTAACTTACACCAAGCAACAACACAAAGCTTTTGAATTTAAAGTTTTAATATTTCTTGAAACGATGCATAGGAAAGTCTTTGAAATGTCGGAAGCACGAAGCTGTACAAGTCAGAAGGAGCAAGATTTTTTGTATAAGAATATCTTAGCCATGTCGGAAAGAACTAGCTATACTGAAGAAAAGAAGTCACTAGCTCCAAGAAGAAATATGGGCTTATCAAGAACCTCTCTATTAGAAGGAAAAAACACAATTTTGATGAAAGGGAAGTATAAGTCAATGGCAAAAAGCATGTTAGCAAGGAAAACATTATACAGTGAAAAAAATGTGCAGAAGCAAACTAAAGAAAGGAAAATTCTTGGAGTGGCGAAGGAAAACAGGGCAAAGTTTTCGATTACAAAGGTATGCAAAGAAGTATTGACAAAAACGGAAATAACACGGATTGTAACGACGAAAGTTGAAAAGAGGAAAGACATGGAAATTGAGGATACAAAAAAAGTGGATTTATCGACCTTAAAGCGAGAAATGGAAGCAATAGACGCTGAGATTCGCCATGCACAACATGATGTTGAAACGCTTGAGGTAGAATTACAGAAGTTTTTAGTTCAAAAAGAAATTGATCAACTTCAAAGAATTTTGGAGAGGTATTGATTACATAGTTTTGGAGATTCTATGCCATGGTGGCCTAAATTCTGGTCAACTTTAATTAAATTTACAGGATTACGGTTTCAAAAATTCTTGTTTTCTAGATAGCAAAATTTTGTATTCCTTAAGCTAGTTTTTAAATTCTGTGTATGCTTGTTTTTATGAATATGTTTGTCATTTTTAAAGATATTCTTTTTGCCTTACTTTGGATACATAGAGAAAAAGAATATCTTGCCCGATATATTTTTTGGCAAAGAAAATAGTAATTTTAGCAAAACCAGGCGACAATGATTGAAGGTGGCCCCTTCATGAGACCCCTGTCGGCTGAGCAGATAATACTCACTTCAAAGTAAGTGAGGGGGACCTGGGAGCTAGCTAAAACTACCTGAATATAGAATTCAATAGTTCAAAAACAAAGTTTTGCATTTTAGATATAATAATCCTAATTACACTTCTAATGAAAAGCGAAATCACCAATGCAATAGCACAAACACACACCACACAACGAACATATAAAATATAAACCCTAATAAATAATATATAATAAATAATATATAAAATATAATAAATAGTGAATAAAAACAAAACAGAAGGAGAGAGGATGACTGTTTTCTTACTTTAGTAATTAATATAGATAAATACTTGAACGAAGCCTAAACCTACTCATCCAGGGTGAACAACTAGAAGGAGTAAGGGCAGAGAAGGACCTAGGAGTAGTAACTGATAATGAATTGAAATTTCATAGCCATATGCTGACACAGGTTGCTGATGCTAACATAGCCCTTGCGTTTATTTCATCTCAAGAAAACCTTTTAAGGTTTTATTAAATTCTACACTTTTAAGAGAAAAATAAGTCTCAGAACGGTGTAAAATGCGAGACAAAAATGTTCTCATTTTTTTTAAATGTGTCTTTTTTAAAACTTAGCCTCTTAGATTTTTTAAGGTCATGTCACGGGATCCAATAGAATATATTTAAGATTAAAAAAATCGATTTCTTCGGTGAAACAAACAAAAATATTGTAAAAAATTAAGCCGGCGTTAGAAGTTTCAGAGTAATTTAGATCTTTCTCTAGGTATATCCTATGATTGATCCCCCATGAGTAAGGGAGGTGCGGAATTTCATCTCCTGAGTTTATTTTTTGAGCACTTGTACCTAAAAAAAGATGAAATAATCTGTAATTAATTTGTATATTGGATGTACTGTCCTTACTGTTGTTCGCACTTACTTGCATAGCTCTGTAACGAATCAGGATTTGACTTGATAAAAATTAAATTAAAAAACAAAAATAGTTTCTCCAACTGAAGATAAAGAGCAGCAATAAAACTTAAAACGACCAAATGTACTTCGTATATGAGGGGGAGGGGGCTGTCCCTACCTATATCCTTGATTTTTACGCAAAAGTCTCGATGTTTTCTAGAAATATCTCATTAAAATTCGAAGGTCCTTTTGCTTGAGCATTATTTCTTAAAGAATTTTGACGAAAAGTCAAACTCTAGCGTAAAATACGAGAAAGAACGGAATAATCCATTCTGTATTCCTCATGTATGGAATAATTTCTAATCGTTTTTACTTTTAATCTTACCTCCTTACTTTCATTCAAAAAACTTAGTTTTTTTATTTCTAACAGTTTTTCAAACCATTCCAGGAAATCACCTCCTCCACCGTGAAAAATTTACCCCCGGAAACGCATTCTCCTCATATTGAACCAATGGGCAAATTACGTAGCTTACAAGCCTTTTTCCAAGGACTATCAGGGTCCATATAATTTCCAAAGGCATTGTTACTGGTCCTTTCAACTATGCTGAGCCAAATGGCTATCTAAAACATTTGATACGGTGCCTTTGGAGGAAAAAGGGGCGTGGGAAGGAGGCTAGTTGCCATTAAATACATTTTGTCACTTAAAAAGGAAAATGATTTTTTTTTCAATTTAAATGAGCCCTCTCCCAATCTTCTAGGATCACAAGTTCGATTTGAGCTGTAATCCTGTATCGATCGAAATGCAGAAAAATTAAATATTTATTTTTTCTTTTCCTGTTTTTTTCTTCTTTTTCTTTTCCTGTTCTTTTCTTTTTTTCTTTTCCTTTTCTTTTCTTTAATTTTTTTATTTTCCTATCCTTTTTCGTATTGTTTTTATTTGTATGTGTATTGAGGTTGTAAGCCCAATAAGCTCTGCTTCAGGGCATTAAAGCTATTTTGCCTTAATATTTATGGTTTTGATAGTTGAGTGGACCTCAAGTGGAGCCAGGATGTTGGTTTAGTTTTAGGCGATACTGCTCAAGTGGTTTTAGTTTCTTTTTGTTTTGACTTTTTGAGCTGTAATCCTGTATCGATCGAAATGCAGAAAAATTAAATATTTATTTTTTTCCTGTTTTTTCTTTTTTTTCTTTTCCTGTTCTTTTCTTTTTTTCTTTTCCTTTTCTTTTCTTCGTCAGTTTTTTTTACACGTCAGTGCTGTTTTTGGGAGGGAGGTTCTTTAGATTAACCAGATACAAAGACCAATGAGGGGAGGACCACAGGTCTAGGTATATCCTGATCAAAGCATATTTTAAAGTATTACAGTTTAACCTAGACGAACCTAATTATTTGACCTTGTTTGTTTATGATTAGGCCTATAGCTTACTATACTGTATAAGTGTTAAGAAATGATTAAGTAGTGCATACTTACCGTTTTGATGGAACAGAATAAATAAAATAATATAAATAATATTTATAACATATATATATATATATATATATATATATATATATATAAAAATTAATGATATAAATTAATATAAAATGTTAGTAATGTTAATAATTAATAATGAAATAATTCAAGATAAATGAACAAAAAAATTACCTCAGGCGATAGTTTGCCGAGCTTGATTGTTGGCTTCATAATTCCAATATCCTTAGTCTTTTGGCAGTTTAATCCAGAAATCATTTGTTTTACACTCTTCACACTAGATTTTTCATCCTCTACAATTTTCACAACTCTATCACCATCAACAACTACTTTGCCAGATTTCTCTATCAGGATTTCTTCAACCAAAATAGAACACCACTATCACTATCTACGTTATTTTCGTGAGGTTTATCCTTTGTCCTTTTGAAGTTTATTTTTTGATTTGTATTTTTTGTATTTTTTTTAGGCCCTTTATCAGGTGTTTTTTTGGTCATTTAAAATTGGGATTTGATCACTAGCACTGTACACAACAGGTTTTTGAACTTCTTCAACTTAGTTTTCCTCATTCGCTTCACGAGTCAAAGATATTTTAGAACTACATTCAACTGAAGGAGGCTAGGGGAGCACCAGTTCAAAAGAAGGCTCATTCACTGCTGTCAAAGTTTGTGACTGAGGCACGTGACCATCCATTTAATTGACATTTACCTTCTGACATATGGCATCTTACATTTTCACATTGTTTTGTACAACCGGCACTGGTGAGCCAACAATACTTGGATTCACAATTGAAAGATATTTGTTTGAAATCTGCTCATGTATTTGTGCTGGGAGCGTTGACTCTGAGATCGATGAATGGTAGTTTTTGACATCGGACTTTTCCGTGAAGTCCCTACACTCAAAGTAACAGAGGCAGGATATTGTGGCGAAGGGCCTGGAGACTGCACTGGGGCATAAGAGCTCACTTGCTTGATTATCTAGAAGTTCAAGTTAAATAATTCAAAACAAAAATAAAGAAACAAAAGAAAAAATAACTTAACAAAGAAAATACTAATTAGCTTCATTGGACGTTGCACTTTGATCTAGAATGATGTTCCTGAGAAGTTATCCCAAAAAGTTTTTCTGTTAGCTCTTTCAAAAGAAGGTTCATTAGTAGACTAAAACCTTGATAAAGGACTAGTGACAAATATCTGACAATACATTGGACCACAAATCTAAGAATAAAAAAATCATATACTATCCATACTAAAATAAAAAAAGGAGTTATATAACACTATTAAAAGAGGAGCTGTGCAAAATATTTTTGCTGATTTATGAGCTGGATAATTTTGCTCATATTATTACCCTTGGATAGACAGACTTAATTTTGCTGATATGAGTATCTTAAGAATAAATTGTACAAAATATCTAGGAGTTTTAATTGATGAATGTCTTAGTTTTAGAGAGCACATAGATTCGCTTTCTTAAATTAGTCTAGGTTCGCTTAGTTGAAGTACATTTTCCCAAGAGATATTTTTAGAACACTGTATTATTCCTTAATTCATCCTTATCTGCTGTATTTTTGTACCGTTTGGGGTAGTACATTTCCTTCTCATCTCCATCATATTCGAGTTTGGCAGAATGAAGCGCTTCGAGTGTTATGTGGTGTTGGTTTTAAAGACTCGGTACGAAAGAGGTATATAGATTGTAAAATCTTGCCTTTAACAGGACTTATTACTTTTTATCAAAGCATGTTTATATATAAATATTTTCAAAATTGTTTACCAATATGTTTTAAAAGTACGTTTGAATTAAGAAGTGATATTCATACACATTTTACGAAGAAGTCCAATACAATTCGTCGTTCGCTTCCTATTACCTGTAGATCACAATTTTCTATTCGGCATCTAAGACCCCATGCATGAAATTGTTTACCTATGACTTTAATAAACATTGATAATTTTCGTTAATTTCGGTGGGAATTAAAGCTATTTTGCCTTAATATTTATGGTTTTGATAGTTGAGTGGACCTCAAGTGGAGCCAGGATGTTGGTTTAGTTTTAGGCGATACTGGTCAAGTGGTTTTAGTTTCTTTTTGTTTTGACTTTTTGAGCTGTAATCCTGTATCGATCGAAATGCAGAAAAATTAAATATTTATTTTTTCTTTTCCTGTTCTTTTCTTTTTTTCTTTTCCTTTTCTTTTGTTTAATTTTTTTATTTTCCTATCCTTTTTCGTATTGTTTTTATTTGTATGTGTATTGGGGTTGTAAGCCCAATAAGCTCTGCTTCAGGGCATTAAAGCTATTTTGCCTTAATATTTATGGTTTTGATAGTTGAGTGGACCTCAAGTGGAGCCAGGATGTTGGTTTAGTTTTAGGCGATACTGGTCAAGTGGTTTTAGTTTCTTTTTGTTTTGACTTTTTGAGCTGTAATCCTGTATCGATCGAAATGCAGAAAAATTAAATATTTATTTTTTCTTTTCCTGTTCTTTTCTTTTTTTCTTTTCCTTTTCTTTTGTTTAATTTTTTTATTTTCCTATCCTTTTTCGTATTGTTTTTATTTGTATGTGTATTGGGGTTGTAAGCCCAATAAGCTCTGCTTCAGGGCATTTGCTTGTTTTGTTTTGTTTATTAATGTTAATAAACCCGTCTTTCTCTCAACCATACTCAGCATATCAGAAAACCATGCTGCAGCGATTTCAAGTCCCTAACTATAAAACGCAAAGTTACGTATTTTGTATATAATCATGGAGGCATTTGTATGTTTGTTTGTCGGTGCTGTTGTTGTTTTGTTTTTTTGCCCTTCCAAATATAACAATATCAACCAATGACCCTGAAATAACAAGAGAAGGCTCATCCAAACCGAGACTTTACGTTCTAGTACATTTTACAAGTAGAAAAAAGGTTGTTTCTAAGCAAAGTGACAATTCCTGTCATTTGTGCTGCGAATCTGTTTCAAACGCCACAACGCTGTATGTTGCAGTAGAACCAACAGAGCTTATTGAAAACGTACACGCAAAAACACCACGAAATTTACGATAATAGTTAGTTAACATATTTTAATTACATATATTAATAAAGTTTTTAATTGTTCTAAAAAGTAGAATTGTGGCAAAGAGTCAAACTTTAGAGTAAAGAGCGAGAGGTTGCGGAGGGGACAACCCATTTCATATAAGAAGTAATTTCTGTTCGTTTTAAGTTTTAATGTCGCTCCTTACTTTCAGTTAAAAAAACTAGTTTTTTTGTTTAATTTCTGAACAATGAAATTTGCATACTAATTATTATTATTTTTTTCTTTGACTAAATGGCTTTCTCTTAGTTTTGATCAGACGATTTTGAGAAATAAAGGGTGAGGAAGGAGGCCTAGTTAACCCCCTATTTTTCGGTTACTTAAAAAGGCAACTAGAACTTTTAATTTTTAACAAACGTTTTTATTAGTAAAAATATACGTAACTTAAGAATTAACTTACACAACAAACTTTTATGTTCTTATATCTTTATTGTGTATATGAGGGGGGTTGTCTCCTCGTTAATATCTCGCTCTTTACCCTAAATCTTAAGTTTTGTCCCAATTCTTTAAGAATGATTCCTGAATCAGAAAGGCTGTAGAATAAATAGTTGAAATTACTAAAAATACTTCAGCATAAAGAGCGAGGTATTTATCTCCTCCTAAATACATCGCTCTTTAAGCTAAAGTATTTTTAGAACCCCTCATATGCGTAATAATCTCTGTTCGTTTTAAGTTTTAACGCTTACTTTAGTTTTACCTTACTTTCAACTGAAAAAACTTTCTCGTGATTATTTTTTCATTGTTTTTTTAGTAATGTTAGAAAATCCCGTGCCCTTTTCATTGAATTTCTCTTCCCCCAAGAGATTTTCCTCCAAGGAAAGATCCTCCCACATATCCCTCTCCCCTCAACCCCACCCCAAACCAAAAAAATCCCCCTGAAGATGTCTGTACACTTCCCAATAACCATTTCTGTATGTAAACACTGGTCAAAGTTTGTAACTTGCAACCCCTCCCCCAGGGACTGTGGGGGATTAATTCATCTCCAAAGACATAGTTATTATGGTTTTTGACAATGCAGAACAAAATGGCTATCTCAAAATTTTGATCCATTGACTTTGGGAAAAAAATGAGCGTGGTAGGGGGCCTAGATGCCCTCCAATTTTTTTGGTCACTTAAAAAGGACACTAGAACTTTTCATTTCCGTTAGAACGAGCCCTCTTGCGAAATTCTAGGACCAATTGGTCGATACGATGACCCCTAAAAAAAAAAAAAAGCACTCATGATGTGTCTTCTGGCAAAAAAAATATGAAATTCCACATTTTTGTAGATAGGAGCTTGAAATTATAGCTGTAGGGTTCTCTTATACTCTAAATGCGATGGTGTGATTTTCGTTAAGATTCTGTGACTTTTAGGGGGTGTTTTCCCCTGTTTTCCAAAATAAGGCAAATTTTCTCAGGCTCGTAACTTTTGATGACAAAAACTAAATTTGATGAAACTTATATATTTAAATCAGCATGAAAATTCGATTCTTTCGATGTATCTTTTTAGCAACAAAATTGAGCCGGGTCGCTTCTTACTACAGTTCATTACCACTCACTGTTTGATAGCAATATGCCATTCACTTGTAGTATTCGGTATAGAACATTTTTCTAGACAGCTCAAATCCTATCCTCAAAAAATCTTCATATATATGGGTGTTGTTTTGTCCTTGTAAGTAAAAACATGTTATTAATAACGCCCATATTCCGTTAGTTTTGTCTGATATTTACAATTTCATATTAAAAACGCATCGGCATATCGTTGCTTATTAATGGACATTGTACTGATTTCAAGGTCGTTGGATTGATGCTTGCGAAAAAGGCTTTTATATTTATCATTCGGATTTTTCTGCTCTGTAGTTTCTTTTTTCAGATGATAATGTCTATTGAACCTCTTTAAAAAATAAAAAATAAATTTGCCCTCCCAAATATAATCTTATCAACCAATGGCCCTGAAATAACAAGAGAAGGCTCATCCAAACCGAGACTTTCCGTCTTAGTACATTTTAGAAGTAGAAAAAAGGTTGTTTCTAAGCAAAGTGACGGTTCCAGTCATTTGTGCTGCGAATCTGTTTCAGGCGCCACAACGCTGTATGTTGCGGTAGAACCAACAGAGCTTATTGAAAACGTACACGCAAAAACACCACGAAATTTACGATAGTAGTTAGTTAAGATATTTTTTAAAGAAATAAAAAAGGGGGGAAATAAAATAAAAGAAAATGATAGAAACTAGGGTAATTTCAATAATTTTTCATAAATAATAATAATAAAAAAAAAATAATTTTCAACATAAAATCAATGACAAGAAAAAAAAAAGCCAAACAAAAAAACAACAGAGAAGCCAGAAAAACCAGAAAAAACAAAACACGAAGCTGAAAGTGCAAAACAGAAGAAACAGAAATGAGACTGTGATCAAAAATTTAATTAAGAGCTTCCATTGAAGACGTTTTTAGTTGGCATAATTCTTATATGTTTAGCATGGTAATGTTATCTGTCTCAATGTTTATAATCATATTTTTATTCAATAGCCTCTGAAATCCTTTAAAAATTAACTTTACAGAAAATAAAACAACATTTATGAAAATTATACTCATTCTGATATAGCAATTTTTGATATTGCAATTTTGTACAATTAAATAGTAGCCTCAGATTCGTAGCTTATAAGCCTTTTAACGTTTGCAATGAAACAAATTAAAAACATCTGCAAAATACGTACTTAGTAAGTTTTGATTTATAGGGGTCTAACCATAATTCTGTAGGCTATGTTGGTTGACTTTCAATCTTTTTATTACTTCCTTGAACATACCTGTATAATCACAAGTCAAAATATTAACATCATATTTGTATAAAAAAAAGTTTAAGACTGAAAGGGGCGGTACCTGAAGGTGGAATAGAACAAAGAGCCACAATACAGCCCTATATTAAAATCAAATACCTTAATATCTTCAATATCGAACTGAAAGTTTTCTATAAAACTCTGCGAGGGCCTTTTAGGTATATAATTTGAAGTTTCAGGGATTTCTTTAGAAGTTTAATTTTATTCCAAAGTAAGCTGCAAAATCTACATCACAGTAATATAGTCAAAAATTCTTTAGGTAAAACTTAAAATTAAATATCCGGCAAAAGATTCTCCAGAAAAACTGTCATACCAGACATGGGCTGTACAACCTTAATAGCAACACGAGCGACGCAATTAAAAGGTTGGATTTCCCATCACACGGTTGTAATGCCGGTGTCAGAGCTGTTACGATTCTAACGCTGTATAATTGGTTAAACGTTCAAAAGTAGGCGGGGCCAACAGCATATAAATACTGCTATTCATTACTTGGTTTTATCAGTTGCAAAATAACTGTCAAACTGTAAACGTGTTTTAATTTGTGAGACATTAAAAGTCTTATATTTAAAAGATCAACAAGCTATTAGCTACAGAAATATCAAATCCTGTGTGGGTCTTAAGAAAATGGGAGCTCAACATAACCAGGCTAGTGCTAGTGCGGTTAGTGGACCATTGATAACTCTAGAAAAGGCTAAATTAAAATTGAAGAATATCCTAGCGAAACTCCTCAAACTAAGCAACGATCAAGCAGAAGGTGCCTCTAAAAATGTGTCAAGACTTGTTCAAGCTTTAATTGATCAAAAAATTCAACCTGACGAATTTACACAAAGAATCCAAAAGGAACTAAATTTGTCAGAGAATCGGAGCTTATCCCCCTTCCTTCAGAAAACACTTCCATACTTTCGGTATTCTTTGGCTACAGGTGAGATAAAAATTGATGGACTTGTTCCGCCATCTCTAAATTCAGCACCGGCTCTACCACCAGTTGTCCCAGCTAGTCCCATGTCCCCACTTGGCTCCGAAACGGTCGCAAATGCTCCAATGATCAGAGCCATTCAGCCTAACCAATTTCAAAGCCCCCAAACTCAAATAACTGTCCAAGCTCCTGTTGCTACCCAACATACAATTGGTGCACCACCTGAACTGCCTAGAACCCCAAATATACAAAACAGAATAGTCATCCCGAAAGAAAAGGTACCCTATAGGAATTTGGAAACTCCTAATCAGCTCAAAACAGTTAATAAAGGAATAGAAAGCCCTGTGTCCATGTGTAGTTTTGTCCAAAAGAGTATCATATCCAAAGAAAACAAATTCAGCTCGTCTCTTAATTCCTCGACTGTCATTAGTGGTGATGATGATATCAATGACGTGGCAACGATGGGTGGGGTCAATTTAGCAGAAGAATCTCAAAGACTCCTAGGTCCCACTAAATTAGTTGGAACTCAAATCCGATCAGTTAAAAACGAAGTATTTTTTCCTCCAACGCCATTACAAGGAAAAGTGCGGAAAGTCTTATCTCGATATCCTGGTATAGAAGAGATATCCCCAGATTTCATTACCCTGCTTAGTCACGCTGCTCAAGAACGACTAAAAAATATATTGGAACGCCTATCGGTTGTCACGGAACATAAAATGGAATTTATTAAGAACAAAGAAGATTATTATGTTGGTCACGATGTTAGAGCTCAAATTAAATTTCTCGAAGACTTAGAGAAAGCAAAAAGAAAAAAAAAGGAAGAAAACGAAAGGGAAACATTACTAAAGGCTGCCAAATCCAGATCTAGGACTGAAGACCCTGAACAGCAAGCAAAGCTAAGAGCCAAAGTTAAAGAGATGCAAAGGGTGGAGATGGAAGAGATGTGTCAAGCGGAAGCCAATCGTACAGCGTTACAAGCAATCGGCTCGAGAAAGAAGCCAAAATTGGAAACAGTAGCAACCAGAGTCGCTCAGATGCCTTATTCTCCAAGACTTAAGAGACCGACTGTTCGCGAAATGCTATTTATATTAGAGGAAGATAAAGAAACTTGTAGGTCATCATTGTTGTATAAAGCCTTTGTCAATTATAGAGAATAGAATTGAACGCAGTATTAGAAATTGTATGCTATGTTGGCCTAAATTCTTTTCAACATCAAAGAAATTTACAGGATTGCAGGTTTGGAAAATTCTTGTTTGCTACACATCAAAATTTTTATTTCTTAAGCAAGCTTTTTATTCTTTGTTGAAGGTGAGATTTAAAAAAAAAAAAAAAAAAAAAAAAAAAAAAAAAAAAAAAAAAAAAAAAAAAAAAAAAAAAAAAAAAAAAAAAAAAATGCCCCTTAAAGATACGAGAGTATGCCTAGTGGACGCGTCCTCGTTCGCAAGGGGCGGACTAATGGTCTCCACGGGTAACCATTAGACTAAGTCCACAGGAAGAAATTTTTTTGTAAAATTTAAAAAGTAATTATAACAAACAACACATTTTACCTTTTTTTTTAAATGTAAAAAGCCAACTAAATAAACTATTCTTAAATAGCTTACTAAATTTGTAACACAGCTCCATCCACACTTCATATTATGGGTTCATAAAAGCACACTATTAAAATATGCCATGCTGAGATAAAGAACTTAACCAAAGAGAAGATAAATTAATACATTATATATATATATATATATATATATATATATATATATATATATATATATATATATATATATATATATATATTTATATATATATATATATCCATTATTAATAAAAATAATAATTATTACTGATTTTAAGAATCAAATTAAGATTAATAATTGATAATATCAATATTAATGTAAATATATATATATATATATATAAATCCATTATTAATAAAAATAATAATTAATCCTGATTTTAAGAATCAAATTAAGATTAATAATTGATAATATACATATATATATATATCTATATTTATAAAAATAAGTTGTCTGTCTGTCTGTGGATGGATCAGGTGACGTCACCTGAAAAAACTGGATCAGGTGACGTCAAAACTGAAAAAACTAAAAAAAGGCAAAAACTACAAAAAAAACTAAAAACTAATAAAAAAAATAAAAAAGCTAAAAAACTAAAAAAACTAAAAAAAGGCAAAAACTACAAAAAAAACTAAAAACTAATAAAAAAGCTAAAAAACTAAAAAAACTAAAAAAAGGCAAAAACTACAAAAAAAACTAAAAACTAATAAAAAAAATAAAAAAGCTAAAAAACTAAAAAAACTAAAAAAACTAAAAAAAGGTAAAAAACTAAAAAAACTAAAAACTAAAAAAAACTAAAAAAAAAGGAAAAAACTGAAAAAGAAGCTAAAATAAAGGTAAAAACCAATAAAAAACTAAAAAAAAAACTGAAAAAACTAAAAAAAGGCAAAAACTACAAAAAAAACTAAAAACTAATAAAAAAAGTAAAAAAGCTAAAAAACTAAAAAAACTAAAAAAAGGTAAAAAACTAAAAAAAATAAAAAATAAAAAAAAACTAAAAAAAGGAAAAAACTGAAAAATAAGCTAAAATAAAGGTAAAAACCAATAAAAAACTAAAAAGGAAAAAACTAAAAAAAAATTTCATCTAAAAAACTAAAAAAAACTAAAAAAGGTAAAAACTAAAAGAACTAAAAAAGAAAAAAATAAATGACGACACTCAAAGAGAAAGCGACCAGGACAAAAGGAATGTTCGATTAGCAATCAACAAAGCACCGGGACACAGGGAGTATAAATGACGACCAGGACATAAGTAAAAAAAAAAACTATCTATCTATATATATAAAAATAAGTTGTCTGTGGATCTGTGGATCGTGGATCAGGTGACGTCACCTGAAAAAACTGGATCAGGTGACGTCAAAACTGAAAAAACTAAAAAAAGGCAAAAACTACAAAAAAAAACTAAAAACTAATAAAAAAATAAAAAAGCTAAAAAACTAAAAAAACTAAAAAAAGGCAAAAACTACAAAAAAAACTAAAAACTAATAAAAAAGCTAAAAAACTAAAAAAACTAAAAAAAAGGCAAAAACTACAAAAAAAAAACTAAAAACTAATAAAAAAAATAAAAAAGCTAAAAAACTAAAAAAACTAAAAAAACTAAAAAAAGGTAAAAAACTAAAAAAACTAAAAACTAAAAAAAACTAAAAAAAAGGAAAAAACTGAAAAATAAGCTAAAATAAAGGTAAAAACCAATAAAAAACTAAAAAAAAAACTGAAAAAACTAAAAAAAAGGCAAAAACTACAAAAAAACTAAAAACTAATAAAAAAAGTAAAAAAGCTAAAAAACTAAAAAAACTAAAAAAACTAAAAAAAGGTAAAAAACTAAAAAAAAAATAAAAAATAAAAAAAAACTAAAAAAAAGGAAAAAACTGAAAAATAAGCTAACATAAAGGTAAAAACCAATAAAAAACTAAAAAGAAAAAAAGGAAAAAACTAAAAAAAATTTCCATCTAAAAAACTAAAAAAAACTAAAAAAGGTAAAAACTAAAAGAAATAAAAAAGAAAAAAATAAATGACGACACTCAAAGAGAAAGCGACCAGGACAAAAGGAATGTTCGATTAGCAATCAACAAAGCACCGGGACACAGGGAGTATAAATGACGACCAGGACATAAGTAAAAAAAAAAATTAACAAAACTAAAAAGAAGGTAAAAACTACAAAAAAACTAAAAAGAAAAAAAAACTAAAAACTAATAAAAAAACTAAAAAATCTAAAAATCTAAATAAACTAAAAAAGAAAAAAAAAAGGAAAAAAATAAAGGAGAAAAACAAAACTAAAAAACGAATGTATATACAGACCGGTACACCGGGATACAAATGACGACCGGGACACAGGGAATATAAATGACGACCGGGACACAGGGACACAACTACAACGGGGACACCGGGGGAAACAGGGGGATATAAATGACGACCGGGACAAAAAAACTAAAAAGAAAAAAAAACTAAAAACTAATAAAAAAACTAAAAAATCTAAAAATCTAAATAAGCTAAAAAAGAAAAAAAAAGGAAAAAAATAAAGGAGAAAAACAAAACTAAAAAACGAATGTATATACAGACCGGGACACCGGGATACAAATGACGACCGGGACACAGGGAATATAAATGACGACCGGGACACAGGGACACAACTACAACGGGGACACCGGGGGAAACAGGGGGATGTAAATGACGACCGGGACACCGGGACAGGGAATGGTCGATTAGCAATCACCATCAACAAAGCTCAAGGGCAATCATTAGAATCATGAGGTATAGATCTGAATACAGATTGTTTTCCCATGGACCATTATATGTTGCATGTTCAAGAGTCGGTAAACCTGACAATCTATTTATATGCAAAGACAATGGGACAGCAAAGAATGTTGTATATTCGCAAGTTTTACGTAGTTAAAACCATATATATATATATATATATATATATATATATATATATATATATATATATATATATATATATATATATATATATATATATATATATATATATATATATATATATATCTATCTATATTCACAGGTGGGACATAGGGACACAACTACAATGGCGCGTAACTATTATGGCGCGTAACGACTTACGCACGCGGGGGGGCTTGGGGGGGGGGGGGGGGGCGCGAAGCGCCCCCACCAACTAGGTGTTGGGGTGGCGCGAAGCGCCACCCCAACAGCTAGTATATATATATATATATATATATATATATATATATATATATATATATATATATATATATATATATATATATATATATATATATATATATATATATATATATATAAATCCATTATTAATAAAAATAATAATTAATACTGATTTTAAGAATCAAATTAAGATTAATAATTGATAATATCAATGTTATGTATATATATATATATATATATATATATATATATATGATATAAATAAACAATATTATAATAAATTAATACAAAAGGTTAAGAAAAAGTGATAAAATAATTAAAGATAAAAAAAAAAAGTAAAAACTACTCATAAAAACCAAAAAAATTACCTCAGGCGATAGTTTACTGAGCTTGATTATTGGCTTCATTATTCAGTATCCTTAGAGCCTTTTGGCAGTTTAATCCAATTATCAGTTTTACACTCTTTACACTAGATTTATCCTTCTCTACAATTTCCACAACTCTATCACCATCAACAACTACTTTGCCAGATTTCAATCTAAATAGAACCACCACTAACACCATCTACTTGCATCATCTACATGATTTTTGTGAGGTTTATCCTTTGTCCTGTTTAAGTTTTTTTTTTTACCTTTTTCTTGAGGCGCTTTATCAAGTGTTTCTGCGTCATTTAAAATTGAGATTTGCTCACTACTTGGCATTTTCACAGTGTTTTGTACAACCTCCACTGGTGAGCCAACACTACTTGGATTCACAATTGGAGAATATTTGTGTGAAATCTGGTCATGTATTTGTGCTGGGAGCGTTGAGTCTGAGATGGGTGAATTTGTGACATCAGACTTTGTTGTGAAGTCCCTACACTCAAAGCAACAGAGGCAGGAGATAGTGGCGAAGGCCCTGGAGACTACATTGGGGCATAAAAGGTCACGTGCTGCATTATCTAAAAGTTCAAGATAAATAATTCAGAACAAAATAAAGAAAAGAATAACAACATATAATTAGCTACATTTGATGTTGCACTACGCGATTTTGGGGTGCCTCAGGTAATTGATAATGCTTCTGTAAGGCAATCTTTCTTCTTAAAGCGACAGTTTTAACAACTTTAAAAACTTTGCCAACAAAATGCTGCCTTTTCAATGAAAAACCAGCTTGTCATTTTCTATCCTCTTTAAACACTGGAAGAAATTCTGCATTTAAGCAGCATTAGATTTAGAACATACCTTTAACATAAAACAAAATATGTTATCATTCGGATTTTTCTGCTCTGTAGTTTCTTTTTTCAGATGATAATGTCTATTAAACCTCTTAAAAAAAAAAAAAAATTTTTTTTGCCCTCCCAAATATAATCATATTAACCAATGGCGCTGAAATAACAAAAGAAGGCTCATCCAAAGCGAGACTTTACGTTCTAGTACATTTTAGAAGTAGAAAAAAGGTTGTTTCTAAGCAAAGTGACGCTTCCTGTCATTTGTGCTGCGAATCTGTTTCAAACGCCACAACGCTGTATGTTGCGGTAGAACCAACAGAGCTTATTGAAAACGTACAGGCAAAAACACCGCGAAATTTACAATAGTAGTTAGTTAAGATATTTTAAAAAAAATAAAAAAGGAGGGAAATAAAAGAAAAGAAAATGATAGAAACTAGGGTAATTTCAATAATTTTTCATAAATATATGTGTAGCTTATTTACATTAAGATTCCCCCATATTCGCATAAAGATTTTTGTAAGTTACAGAATTTTCAAGTTTCGAAACGGATTTGCTCATTATCATCTCTAGAAAAAAAAACCCAACAATGTTGAAAACTCCTTCACGTGTTTTCTTTTAACTTTCTCTTGCATCGCTGAAGAAGGAAGGTGGTGACCTAACAGAAAATTCGTCTAATATTTTAGTTGGCAAAAAATAAATCATTCTTAATCTTTAGTTTTTTTAATTATTTTCTAAGAGGAACTGAAAAATGGAGACAAATAACAATTTTTTTATTTAATTCATGAAAAGAATTGGTATTCAAATCTATCTGTAAAATAATATATCAGTTCAAAATTTATTAGCTGTGGTGAAAAATGAATTAGTTTCATTTAGTTTTCATTTTGAAGCAAATATGCTACATGTTTTAATATTAAGACAATTTAGATCACGGTCCAAAGACGATCCAAAGTGCGGATGCAAGAGCGTCATCTATTTCAGAACAAAGATTGTCAAGATTTGAAGCACAGAAAAACCTTATGGTGTCTTTCTTGCAATTGATAGCAATATGCTGTTCACTTGTAGTATTCGGTTTAGAGCATTTTTCTAGAAAGCTCAAATCCTATTTCTAAAATGTCCTCGTATATGGGTGCTGTTTTGCCCTTGTATGTAAAAACATGTTATCAATAACGCCCATATTCCTTTAGTTTTGTCGGACATTTACAATTTCATATTAAAAACGTATAGGCATACCGTTGCTCATTAATGGACATTGTGCAGGTTTCAAGCTCGTTGGATTGATGCTTGCGAAAAGGCTTTTATGTTTATCATTCGGATTTTTCTGAAGTTTTTTTTTCAGATTAAATTTTAAAAAAAACAAGTTTTTTTAAATGAAAGTAAGGAGCAACATTAAAACTTAAAACGGACAGAAGTTACTCCGTATATGAAAGGGGCTTTTCCTTCACAACGCCTCACTCTTTAGAATAAAGTTTGACTCTTTTTTTAACTCTATTTTTAAAACAGTAAGAAACTTTAGCGTAAAGAGCGGGGTGTTGAGGAGGAAAAAGCTTGTTTTTTTTTTATTTAATTTCTGGACGTTTTTGAATTAATCCATGTTTTGGTCTGAGCTCTCCGTACATAAATAATTAAAACAAAATTTGCATATTAATTAATTACAATTAATCGGAAGATTTTGAGAAAAAAGAGCGAGGGAGGAGGCCTAGTTGCCGTCCAATTTTTTGATTACTTAATGGCAACTAGAAGTTTTAATTTTTTTACAAACGTTTTCATTGGTAAAAAATACACGTAACTTACGAATTAATTTACGTAACGAACTTCTATATTCGTATGTTTTTATTGAGTATATGAGGGGGTTCAACCCTAGTCGATACCTCGCTCTTTACACTAAAGCTTAAATTTTGTCCCAATTCCTTAAGAATGACCTCTGAATCACAAAGGCCATAGAATAAATAGTTAAATTACTAAAAATACTTTAGCGTAAAGAGTGAGGTATAACGAGGAGGTAAACCCCTCATAGGCGTAATAATTTTTGTTTGTTTAAGTTTTAATAGTGCTCCTTACTTTCAGAAGAAAAAAACTATTCATATCTATTTTTTCATTGTTTTTTCAAATAATGCTAGAACATCCTGCGCCCCCTTCATTTAAATTCTCTTCCCCCATGAGAAGTTTCTCCATGGAAATATCCTACAACGTAACCCCCCATTAACTCTCCCCCTAAACCAAAAAAATCCCCCTGACAACGTCTGTACACTTCCCAGTAACCATTACTATAAGCAAACACAGGTCAAAGTTTGTTACTTGCAGCCCCTCCCACGGGGACTGCGAGGGAGTAAGTCGTCCCTAAAGACATAGTTATTAGGTTTTTCGACACTGGTGAATAAAACGACTATCTCAGACTTATGATCCGGTGACTAGACAGACTAGACAAAATAGACTAGAATAGAGTAGATAGACTAGACTGGAAAGACTAGACAGACTGAACAGACCAGGAACGACGGACAAGACTAGACAGACTAAACAGATAGATGGACTAGACAGACATACAGGACAGACCAGACAGATTATCAAACTTTCCTGCAAAATTGAGTCTCTGTATCCTTTTTGATGGTTATGGCAAGGCATTTGTTCAAACAAAAACAACAAAAAACATGTTTTCAACAATAACTGTGTCGAGGTTTGTGGCTTTCGTGCTTGTAGGGGAAAGTAGCTCAATTCTCATTTGTGATATTTTCTCCTGTTCCCGGTTTGTCTAGACTAATTTCTATACATTAAAGGTTTCAGTCTTTTATTTCCAGAAATTTCTGTTCGTTTTCAGCTGGGGAAATTAAATAAGAAATAAATAATTTTTCAGCTCTGAATAATTTTCACGCTAAAGTTTGACTCTCTTAACTCTACATTTTAAAACAGTAAAAAACGATAGCGTAAAGAGCGGGGCGTTGAGGAGGAAAAAACCCTTTCATAGACAGAGTAATTTTTGTTCGTTTAAACTTTTAATGTCGCTCCTTACTTTCATTTAAAAAAAACTTGTTTTTTTTTTGTTTAATTTCTGGACGTTTTTTAATTAATGCATTTTTTATCTTGCCTCTCAACGCATAAATAATTAAAACAAAATTTGCATATTATTCTTTTTGGGGAAGGGGGCTAAATGGCTTTTTCATAGTTTTAATCGGAAGATTTTGAAAAAAAGGAGCGAGAGAAGAGGTCTAGCTGCCCTCCAATTTTTTGATTACTTAAAAAGGCAACTATAACTTTTAATTTCTTACGAACGTTTTCATAAGTAAAAAATATACGTAACTTACGAATTAACTTACGTAGCGAACTTCTATATTCGTATGTTTTTATTGCGTATATGAGGGGGCTCACCCCTTTTTGATACCTCGCTCTTTACACTAAAGCTCAAATGTTGTCCCAATTCCTTAAGAATGACCCCTGAATCACAAAGGCCGTAGAATAAATAGTTGAAATTGCTAAAAAATACTTTAGCGTAAAGAGCGAGTGAGGAGGTAAACCCCTCATATGCGTAATAACTTCTGTTCGTTAAAGTTTTAATGCTGCTCCTCACTTTCAGTAGGAATAAACTTTTCATATTCATTTTTTCATTGTTTTTTTTTTTAAATAATGCTAGAAAATCCTGCGCCCCCTCCATTGAAAGTCTCTTCCCCAATAAAACATCCCTCCTTTGAAAGATCCTCCCACGTAACCCCCCTTCAAATCTCCGCCCAAACCAAAAGAATCCCCCTGAAAACGTCTGTACACTTCCCAGTAACCATTACTATATGTAAACACAGGTCAAAGTTTGTAACTTGCAGCCCCCCTTCCACGGCGAATTCAGGGGAGTAAGTCTTCTCCAAATACATAGTTATTAGGTTATTCGACTATGGTGAATAAAATGGCTATCTCAGAATTTTTATCCGGTAACTTTGGAGAAAAAATGAGCGTGGGAGGGGGCCTAGGTGCCCTCCAATTTTTTTGGTCACTTAAAAAGGGCAAGTCGTCCCCAAAGACATAGTTATTAGGTTATTCGACTATGGTGAATAAAACGGCTATGTCAGAATTTTGATCCGGTAACTTTGGGGAAAAAATTAGCGTGGGAGGGGACCTAGGTGCCCTCCAATTTTTTTGGTCACTTAAAAAGGGCACTAGAACTTTTATTTCCGTTAGAATGAGCCCTTTTGCAACATTCTAGGACCACTGAGTCGATACGATCACCCCTGGGAAAAAAAACAACAACAAAACAAAAACAACAACAAAACAAAAACAAATAACACGCATCCGTGATTTGTCTTCTGGCAAAAAATGCTAAATTCAAGATTTTTGTAGATAGGGGCTTGAAACTTCTACAGTAAGGTTCTCTGATGGTGTGATTTTCGTTAAGATCGTATAACTTTTAGGGAGTATTCCCTCCTATTTTCTAAAATGATGCAAATCTTCTCAGGCTCGTAACTTTTGACGAGTAAGACTAATCTTGATGAAAATTATATATTTCAATTTTTTTGAGTTTTGGTTACTATTGAGTCGGGTCGATCCTTACTACAGTTTGTTACCACAAACTGTTTGATATGAGTGATAGCGGCATGAATCCGGTAACTCTTATTAGAGATTATTATACGTAAACTATAGACAAATTTTAAAGCTTATAACCCTTTTCCTGTCTGTCGGGGAGTCAAGTTATCCTCAAAGACATAGTTATTGAACTTTTGAACTATACTAAACAACATGGCCATCTCAAAATTTTGACAGGGGGCTAGTGCCCTACAAAAGGGGCAATGAGCCCTCTCCCGACATTCTAGGACCATTGGCTTCTAGTTCATTGACCCTATCTCCATAAAATAAACTGTATTATTTCTAAATCATTTAAATTAAATACTCTTTTCAAACGTTGTATTTTATTTTAAGAAAAATTCATCATAAAAATAATTGTTATAAAAAAAAAATCCGGAATAGACCTCTCTTTAAAGTACAAGACAAATTAAAAGTGTTATATGCAAACAAATCTGAACATAAGGAAAAAATAAACTCATTCACATATAAAAACACGAGATTGAAACGTGTCACGTGTTGAAAAATCATCATGTGATGTCACGTGAAAAAGACACGTGGTGAAAACGTGCCGCTTTCTTTGGCAATAACACCGAAAGATTTTGACCGTTGGGAACATTTCCAAAAAGACAAATTGCATCATCACCCTGTCCATAAATAAAAGGTGTGTCTGAGAGAAGATCACAGGTGTCGCAGAATATAAACAAACATATGATTAAAATCAACTTATGGCTATGCAGCCAGAATAAATAGCTCAGTATAGAAAGGTTGAGTAATTTGATTGCTATGAAAAAATGATCAAACAATGAAAAAAAAACTCATAGAATTATTCAAATAATAGGTTAAAGTGAAAAAACGTAAATATAATGAATTACTGAATACTATATACATTTATAAGATAGTTTAACTATTTTACTTATATTGTAAACCAGATAAACTTTTAATTAAGACTGTTAACATGGCAACACTGTTGAAACTATGGCAGTGCCCTAAAAATTTCACAATAGCATATATATATATATATATATATATATATATATATATATATATATAATATATATATATATATATATATATATATATATATATATATAATATATTAGAAAATCAATGTTTTCAGATATAGAAATCAGTGTTGCTGTTCTTATTATAAATTGCTGCTCTGGGATACTTTCGCTCGTATTTTGACTCCCCTCCTCGTATATTTGGGAGAAGGGGGCTTCGGCCTCAACTCACAACTCAACACAAGGCTGTTCCTTACAGCAAAATATTCCTTCAGACTTCGGCAACCCCTTCTAATAAATACCAGATTAGTATTTTGGACTAACCAGATTAGTTTTCCGGAAAGATTGTCTTAGGCTACTGCGCTAAAACATTAAATGAAAACATATATTGAAAAATAAACTCGAATAAACTAAATACAATTCGTAAAAAGAATGTTTCACAGGCATAAATTTGAACCAAATTGCCAGTTTAAACAGTACTAGTTTCTCTCCGTACTAGTTTCTCTAGTTTCAACAATCTAATTCAATAGCTGAATTTATTTCAAATTAATCAAACTACACTAGTAAGACATGATATTATGTAAAAATATATATATGTAAAAATGTTTTGTAATGAAAAAAAAATATTCGAAGCAGATGAATCAGGTCGTAAAATGTTGCGCAATAGATGTTCGTGGGCGGAGAAAATCGTCTCTATAAAATAGAAAAATAGAAAATCGTCCATAAAATAGAAAAATAGAAAATTTTCTCTATAAAATAGAAAAATATAAAATCGTCTCTATAAAATAGAAAAATAGAAAATCGTCTCTATAAAATAGAAAAATAGAAAATCGTCTCTATAAAATAAAAAAATAGAAAATCGTCTCTATAAAATAGAAAAATAGAAAATCGTCTCTATAAAATAGAAAAATAGAAAATCGTCTCTATAAAATAAAAAAAAAGAAAATCGTCTCTATAAAATAGAAAAATAGAAAATCGTCTCTATACAATAGAAAAATAGAAAATCGTCCTCTATAAAATAGAAAAATAGAAAATCGTCTCTATAACATAGAAAAATAGAAAATCGTCTCTATAAAAAAGAAAAATAGAAAATCGTCTCTATAAAATGTATATAGTCTTAAGTAAACCATTAACTACATTTACTTTTTATTATTTTGCCCTATTGTCTGAATAATTCTATGCAATTTTTTCATTGTTTAATCATTTTTTCATAGCCATCAATGAGTTTATTATTTCCTTATATTCAAATTTGTTTTGCATACAAAACACTTAATTTGTTTTGTACTTTAAAGAGGTTCTAAAAAAATAGGACTAAATAAATAAAATAAACTGCCGAAATAGATAAATAAATACAATGCGCAAAAAGAATGTTCTCTGGTATTTATTTGAGCCTAATTGTCGGGTTGAACCATGCTGATTTTTTGGTTTCAGCCATATATTTTGATGGCTGAATATATATAGATTAAGAATATAGAATTGAATAGATTTTAATTACAACCATAATTAAAATAACGCTGTTACATGAGGCTCTTACAGTCAAGAAACACAGACGAATTGGGCTGTACAACCGGAACACGGTTGTACACACCGGAAACGGAACATGCATGCAACATGAACATGAACATAGCGATTGTAAAATCCCAAGATCATACGTCATCGGTTCTCTCTGCATTGATTGGTGCAAATATGTAGGAGCTATGCGGTTTGTGTATATAAAGAAATGAATTCGTCAAAACCTTCTAGATGTGAAACTGACTTACACCAAGCAACAACACAAAGCTTTTGAATTTAAAGTTTTAATATTTCTTGAAACGATGCATAGGAAAGTCTTTGAAATGTCGGAAGCACGAAGCTGTACAAGTCAGAAGGAGCAAGATTTTTTGTATAAGAATATCTTAGCCATGTCGGAAAGAACTAGCTATACTGAAGAAAAGAAGTCACTAGCTCCAAGAAGAAATATGGGCTTGTCAAGAACCTCTCTATTAGAAGGAAAAAACACAATTTTGATGAAAGGGAAGTATAAGTCAATGGCAAAAAGCATGTTAGCAAGGAAAACATTATACAGTGAAAAAAATGTGCAGAAGCAAACTAAAGAAAGGAAAATTCTTGGAGTGGCGAAGGAAAACAGGGCAAAGTTTTCGATTACAAAGGTATGCAAAGAAGTACTGACAAAAACGGAAATAACACGGATTGTAACGACGAAAGTTGAAAAGAGGAAAGACATGGAAATTGAGGATACAAAAAAAGTGGATTTATCGACCTTAAAGCGAGAAATGGAAGTAATAGACGCTGAGATTCGCCATGCACAACATGATGTTGAAACGCTTGAGGTGGAATTACAGAAGTTTTTAGTTCAAAAAGAAATTGATCAACTTCAAAGAATTTTGGAGAGGTATTGATTACATAGTTTTGGAGATTCTATGCCATGGTGGCCTAAATTCTGGTCAACTTTAATTAAATTTACAGGATTACAGTTTCAAAAATTCTTGTTTTCTAGATAGCAAAATTTTGTATTCCTTAAGCTAGTTTTTAAATTCTGTGTATGCTTGTTTTTATGAATATGTTTGTCATTTTTAAAGATATTCTTTTTGCCTTACTTTGGATACATAGAGAAAAAGAATATCTTGCCCGATATATTTTTTGGCAAAGAAAATAGTAATTTTAGCAAAACCAGGCGACAATGAGTGAAGGTGGCCCCTTCATGAGACCCCTGTCGGCTGAGCAGATAATACTCACTTCAAAGTAAGTGAGGGGGACCTGGGAGCTAGCTAAAACTACCTGAATATAGAATTCAATAGTTCAAAAACAAAGTTTTGCATTTTAGATATAATAATCCTAATTACACTTCTAATGAAAAGCGAAATCACCAATGCAATAGCACAAACACACACCACACAACGAACATATAAAATATAAACCCTAATAAATAATATATAATAAATAATATATAAAATATAATAAATAGTGAATAAAAACAAAACAGAAGGAGAGAGGATGACTGTTTTCTTACTTTAGTAATTAATATAGATAAATACTTGAACGAAGCCTTAACCTACTCATCCAGGGTGAACAACTAGAAGGAGTAAGGGCAGAGAAGGACCTAGGAGTAGTAACTGATAATGAATTGAAATTTCATAGCCATATGCTGACACAGGTTGCTGATGCTAACATAGCCCTTGCGTTTATTTCATCTCAAGAAAACCTTTTAAGGTTTTATTAAATTCTACACTTTTAAGAGAAAAATAAGTCTCAGAACGGTGTAAAATGCGAGACAAAAATGTTCTCATTTTTTTTAAACGTGTCTTTTTAAAACTTAGCCTCTTAGATTTTTTAAGGTCATGTCACGGGATCCAATAGAATATATTTAATACTAAAAAAATCGATTTCTTCGGTGAAACAAACAAAAATATTGTAAAAAATTAAGCCGGCGTTAGAAGTTTCAGAGTAATTTAGATCTTTCTCTAGGTATATCCTATGATTGATCCCCCATGAGTAAGGGAGGTGCGGAATTTCATCTCCTGAGTTTATTTTTTGAGCACTTGTACCTAAAAAAAGATGAAATAATCTGTAATTAATTTGTATATTGGATGTACTGTCCTTACTGTTGTTCGCACTTACTTGCATAGCTCTGTAACGAATCAGGATTTGACTTGATAAAAATTAAATTAAAAAACAAAAATAGTTTCTCCAACTGAAGATAAAGAGCAGCAATAAAACTTAAAACGACCAAATATACTTCGTATATGAGGGGGAGGGGGCTGTCCCTACCTATATCCTTGATTTTTACGCAAAAGTCTCGATGTTTTCTAGAAATATCTCATTAA
Organism: Artemia franciscana; assembly: GCF_032884065.1. Lineage (NCBI taxonomy): Eukaryota > Metazoa > Arthropoda > Branchiopoda > Anostraca > Artemiidae > Artemia > Artemia franciscana. The sequence goes on from NC_088881.1 coordinate 27,100,639, forward strand.
AATTCGAAGGTCCTTTTGCTTGAGCATTATTTCTTAAAGAATTTTGACGAAAAGTCAAACTCTAGCGTAAAATGCGAGAAAGAACGGAATAATCCATTCTGTATTCCTCATGTATGGAATAATTTCTAATCGTTTTTACTTTTAATCTTACCTCCTTACTTTCATTCAAAAAACTTAGTTTTTTTTATTTCTAACAGTTTTTCAAACCATTCCAGGAAATCACCTCCTCCACCGTAAAAAATTTACCCCCGGAAACGCATTCTCCTCATATTGAACCAATGGGCAAATTACGTAGCTTACAAGCCTTTTTCCAAGGACTATCAGGGTCCATATAATTTCCAAAGGCATTGTTACTGGTCCTTTCAACTATGCTGAGCCAAATGGCTATCTAAAACATTTGATACGGTGCCTTTGGAGGAAAAAGGGGCGTGGGAAGGAGGCTAGTTGCCATTAAATACATTTTGTCACTTAAAAAGGAAAATGATTTTTTTTTCAATTTAAATGAGCCCTCTCCCAATCTTCTAGGATCACAAGTTCGATTTGAGCTGTAATCCTGTATCGATCGAAATGCAGAAAAATTAAATATTTATTTTTTCTTTTCCTGTTTTTTTCTTCTTTTTCTTTTCCTGTTCTTTTCTTTTTTTCTTTTCCTTTTCTTTTCTTTAATTTTTTTATTTTCCTATCCTTTTTCGTATTGTTTTTATTTGTATGTGTATTGAGGTTGTAAGCCCAATAAGCTCTGCTTCAGGGCATTAAAGCTATTTTGCCTTAATATTTATGGTTTTGATAGTTGAGTGGACCTCAAGTGGAGCCAGGATGTTGGTTTAGTTTTAGGCGATACTGCTCAAGTGGTTTTAGTTTCTTTTTGTTTTGACTTTTTGAGCTGTAATCCTGTATCGATTGAAATGCAGAAAAATTAAATATTTATTTTTTTCCTGTTTTTTCTTTTTTTTCTTTTCCTGTCCTTTTCTTTTTTTCTTTTCCTTTTCTTTTCTTCGTCAGTTTTTTTTACACGTCAGTGCTGTTTTTGGGAGGGAGGTTCTTTAGATTAACCAGATACAAAGACCAATGAGGGGAGGACCACAGGTCTAGGTATATCCTGATCAAAGCATATTTTAAAGTATTACAGTTTAACCTAGACGAACCTAATTATTTGACCTTGTTTGTTTATGATTAGGCCTATAGCTTACTATACTGTATAAGTGTTAAGAAATGATTAAGTAGTGCATACTTACCGTTTTGATGGAACAGAATAAATAAAATAATATAAATAATATTTATAACATTATATATATATATTATATATATATATATATATATATATATATATATATATATATATATAAAAATTAATGATATAAATTAATATAAAATGTTAGTAATGTTAATAATTAATAATGAAATAATTCAAGATAAATGAACAAAAAAATTACCTCAGGCGATAGTTTGCCGAGCTTGATTGTTGGCTTCATAATTCCAATATCCTTAGTCTTTTGGCAGTTTAATCCAGAAATCATTTGTTTTACACTCTTCACACTAGATTTTTCATCCTCTACAATTTTCACAACTCTATCACCATCAACAACTACTTTGCCAGATTTCTCTATCAGGATTTCTTCAACCAAAATAGAACACCACTATCACTATCTACGTTATTTTCGTGAGGTTTATCCTTTGTCCTTTTGAAGTTTATTTTTTGATTTGTATTTTTTGTATTTTTTTTAGGCCCTTTATCAGGTGTTTTTTTGGTCATTTAAAATTGGGATTTGATCACTAGCACTGTACACAACAGGTTTTTGAACTTCTTCAACTTAGTTTTCCTCATTCGCTTCACGAGTCAAAGATATTTTAGAACTACATTCAACTGAAGGAGGCTAGGGGAGCACCAGTTCAAAAGAAGGCTCATTCACTGCTGTCAAAGTTTGTGACTGAGGCACGTGACCATCCATTTAATTGACATTTACCTTCTGACATATGGCATCTTACATTTTCACATTGTTTTGTACAACCGGCACTGGTGAGCCAACAATACTTGGATTCACAATTGAAAGATATTTGTTTGAAATCTGCTCATGTATTTGTGCTGGGAGCGTTGACTCTGAGATCGATGAATGGTAGTTTTTGACATCGGACTTTTCCGTGAAGTCCCTACACTCAAAGTAACAGAGGCAGGATATTGTGGCGAAGGGCCTGGAGACTGCACTGGGGCATAAGAGCTCACTTGCTTGATTATCTAGAAGTTCAAGTTAAATAATTCAAAACAAAAATAAAGAAACAAAAGAAAAAATAACTTAACAAAGAAAATACTAATTAGCTTCATTGGACGTTGCACTTTGATCTAGAATGATGTTCCTGAGAAGTTATCCCAAAAAGTTTTTCTGTTAGCTCTTTCAAAAGAAGGTTCATTAATAGACTAGAACCTTGATAAAGGACTAGTGACAAATATCTGACAATACATTGGACCACAAATCTAAGAATAAAAAAATCATATACTATCCATACTAAAATAAAAAAAGGAATTATATAACACTATTAAAAGAGGAGCTGTACAAAATATTTTTGCTGATTTATGAGCTGGATAATTTTGCTCATATTATTACCCTTGGATAGACAGACTTAATTTTGCTGATATGAGTATCTTAAGAATAGATTGTACAAAATATCTAGGAGTTTTAATTGATGAATGTCTTAGTTTTAGAGAGCACATAGATTCGCTTTCTTAAATTAGTCTAGGTTCGCTTAGTTGAAGTACATTTTCCCAAGAGATATTTTTAGAACACTGTATTATTCCTTAATTCATCCTTATCTGCTGTATTTTTGTACCGTTTGGGGTAGTACATTTCCTTCTCATCTCCATCATATTCGAGTTTGGCAGAATGAAGCGCTTCGAGTGTTATGTGGTGTTGGTTTTAAAGACTCGGTACGAAAGAGGTATATAGATTGTAAAATCTTGCCTTTAACAGGACTTATTACTTTTTATCAAAGCATGTTTATATATAAATATTTTCAAAATTGTTTACCAATATGTTTTAAAAGTACGTTTGAATTAAGAAGTGATATTCATACACATTTTACGAAGAAGTCCAATACAATTCGTCGTTCGCTTCCTATTACCTGTAGATCACAATTTTCTATTCGGCATCTAAGACCCCATGCATGAAATTGTTTACCTATGACTTTAATAAACATTGATAATTTTCGTTAATTTCGGTGGGAATTAAAGCTATTTTGCCTTAATATTTATGGTTTTGATAGTTGAGTGGACCTCAAGTGGAGCCAGGATGTTGGTTTAGTTTTAGGCGATACTGGTCAAGTGGTTTTAGTTTCTTTTTGTTTTGACTTTTTGAGCTGTAATCCTGTATCGATCGAAATGCAGAAAAATTAAATATTTATTTTTTCTTTTCCTGTTCTTTTCTTTTTTTCTTTTCCTTTTCTTTTGTTTAATTTTTTTATTTTCCTATCCTTTTTCGTATTGTTTTTATTTGTATGTGTATTGGGGTTGTAAGCCCAATAAGCTCTGCTTCAGGGCATTTGCTTGTTTTGTTTTGTTTATTAATGTTAATAAACCCGTCTTTCTCTCAACCATACTCAGCATATCAGAAAACCATGCTGCAGCGATTTCAAGTCCCTAACTATAAAACGCAAAGTTACGTATTTTGTATATAATCATGGAGGCATTTGTATGTTTGTTTGTTGGTGCTGTTGTTGTTTTGTTTTTTTGCCCTTCCAAATATAACAATATCAACCAATGACCCTGAAATAACAAGAGAAGGCTCATCCAAACCGAGACTTTACGTTCTAGTACATTTTACAAGTAGAAAAAAGGTTGTTTCTAAGCAAAGTGACAATTCCTGTCATTTGTGCTGCGAATCTGTTTTAAACGCCACAACGCTGTATGTTGCAGTAGAACCAACAGAGCTTATTGAAAACGTACACGCAAAAACACGGCGAAATTTACGATAATAGTTAGTTAACATATTTTAATTACAGATATTAATAAAGTTTTTAATTGTTCTAAAAAGTAGAATTGTGGCAAAGAGTCAAACTTTAGAGTAAAGAGCGAGAGGTTGCGGAGGGGACAACCCATTTCATATAAGAAGTAATTTCTGTTCGTTTTAAGTTTTAATGTCGCTCCTTACTTTCAGTTAAAAAAACTAGTTTTTTTGTTTAATTTCTGAACAATGAAATTTGCATACTAATTATTATTATTTTTTTTCTTTGACTAAATGGCTTTCTCTTAGTTTTGATCAGACGATTTTGAGAAATAAAGGGTGAGGAAGGAGGCCTAGTTAACCTCCTATTTTTCGGTTACTTAAAAAGGCAACTAGAACTTTTAATTTTTAACAAACGTTTTTATTAGTAAAAATATACGTAACTTAAGAATTAACTTACACAACAAACTTTTATGTTCTTATATCTTTATTGTGTATATGAGGGGGGTTGTCTCCTCGTTAATATCTCGCTCTTTACCCTAAATCTTAAGTTTTGTCCCAATTCTTTAAGAATGATTCCTGAATCAGAAAGGCTGTAGAATAAATAGTTGAAATTACTAAAAATACTTTAGCATAAAGAGCGAGGTATTTATCTCCTCCTAAATACATCGCTCTTTAAGCTAAAGTATTTTTAGAACCCCTCATATGCGTAATAATCTCTGTTCGTTTTAAGTTTTAACGCTTACTTTAGTTTTACCTTACTTTCAACTGAAAAAACTTTCTCGTGATTATTTTTTCATTGTTTTTTTAGTAATGTTAGAAAATCCCGTGCCCTTTTCATTAAATTTCTCTTCCCCCAAGAGATTTTCCTCCAAGGAAAGATCCTCCCACATATCCCTCTCCCCTCAACCCCACCCCAAACCAAAAAAATCCCCCTGAAGATGTCTGTACACTTCCCAATAACCATTTCTGTATGTAAACACTGGTCAAAGTTTGTAACTTGCAACCCCTCCCCCAGGGACTGTGGGGGATTAATTCATCTCCAAAGACATAGTTATTATGGTTTTTGACAATGCAGAACAAAATGGCTATCTCAAAATTTTGATCCATTGACTTTGGGAAAAAAATGAGCGTGGTAGGGGGCCTAGATGCCCTCCAATTTTTTTGGTCACTTAAAAAGGACACTAGAACTTTTCATTTCCGTTAGAACGAGCCCTCTTGCGAAATTCTAGGACCAATTGGTCGATACGATGACCCCTAAAAAAAAAAAAAAGCACTCATGATGTGTCTTCTGGCAAAAAAAATATGAAATTCCACATTTTTGTAGATAGGAGCTTGAAATTATAGCTGTAGGGTTCTCTTATACTCTAAATGCGATGGTGTGATTTTCGTTAAGATTCTGTGACTTTTAGGGGGTGTTTTCCCCTGTTTTCCAAAATAAGGCAAATTTTCTCAGGCTCGTAACTTTTGATGACAAAAACTAAATTTGATGAAACTTATATATTTAAATCAGCATGAAAATTCGATTCTTTCGATGTATCTTTTTAGCAACAAAATTGAGCCGGGTCGCTTCTTACTACAGTTCATTACCACTCACTGTTTGATAGCAATATGCCATTCACTTGTAGTATTCGGTATAGAACATTTTTCTAGACAGCTCAAATCCTATCCTCAAAAAATCTTCATATATATGGGTGTTGTTTTGTCCTTGTAAGTAAAAACATGTTATTAATAACGCCCATATTCCGTTAGTTTTGTCTGATATTTACAATTTCATATTAAAAACGCATCGGCATATCGTTGCTTATTAATGGACATTGTACTGATTTCAAGGTCGTTGGATTGATGCTTGCGAAAAAGGCTTTTATATTTATCATTCGGATTTTTCTGCTCTGTAGTTTCTTTTTTCAGATGATAATGTCTATTAAACCTCTTTAAAAAATAAAAAATAAATTTGCCCTCCCAAATATAATCTTATCAACCAATGGCCCTGAAATAACAAGAGAAGGCTCATCCAAACCGAGACTTTCCGTCTTAGTACATTTTAGAAGTAGAAAAAAGGTTGTTTCTAAGCAAAGTGACGGTTCCAGTCATTTGTGCTGCGAATCTGTTTCAGGCGCCACAACGCTGTATGTTGCGGTAGAACCAACAGAGCTTATTGAAAACGTACACGCAAAAACACCACGAAATTTACGATAGTAGTTAGTTAAGATATTTTTTAAAGAAATAAAAAAGGGGGGAAATAAAATAAAAGAAAATGATAGAAACTAGGGTAATTTCAATAATTTTTCATAAATAATAATAATAAAAAAAAATAATTTTCAACATAAAATCAATGACAAGAAAAAAAAAAGCCAAACAAAAAAACAACAGAGAAGCCAGAAAAACCAGAAAAAACAAAACACGAAGCTGAAAGTGCAAAACAGAAGAAACAGAAATGAGACTGTGATCAAAAATTTAATTAAGAGCTTCCATTGAAGACGTTTTTAGTTGGCATAATTCTTATATGTTTAGCATGGTAATGTTATCTGTCTCAATGTTTATAATCATATTTTTATTCAATAGCCTCTGAAATCCTTTAAAAATTAACTTTACTGAAAATAAAACAACATTTATGAAAATTATACTCATTCTGATATAGCAATTTTTGATATTGCAATTTTGTACAATTAAATAGTAGCCTCAGATTCGTAGCTTATAAGCCTTTTAACGTTTGCAATGAAACAAATTAAAAACATCTGCAAAATACGTACTTAGTAAGTTTTGATTTATAGGGGTCTAACCATAATTGTGTAGGCTATGTTGGTTGACTTTCAATCTTTTTATTACTTCCTTGAACATACCTGTATAATCACAAGTCAAAATATTAACATCATATTTGTATAAAAAAAAGTTTAAGACTGAAAGGGGCGGTACCTGAAGGTGGAATAGAACAAAGAGCCACAATACAGCCCTATATTAAAATCAAATACCTTAATATCTTCAATATCGAACTGAAAGTTTTCTATAAAACTCTGCGAGGGCCTTTTAGGAATATAATTTGAAGTTTCAGGGATTTCTTTAGAAGTTTAATTTTATTCCAAAGTAAGCTGCAAAATCTACATCACAGTAATATAGTCAAAAATTCTTTAGGTAAAACTTAAAATTAAATATCCGGCAAAAGATTCTCCAGAAAAACTGTCATACCAGACATGGGCTGTACAACCTTAATAGCAACACGAGCGACGCAATTAAAAGGTTGGATTTCCCATCACACGGTTGTAATGCCGGTGTCAGAGCTGTTACGATTCTAACGCTGTATAATTGGTTAAACGTTCAAAAGTAGGCGGGGCCAACAGCATATAAATACTGCTATTCATTACTTGGTTTTATCAGTTGCAAAATAACTGTCAAACTGTAAACGTGTTTTAATTTGTGAGACATTAAAAGTCTTATATTTAAAAGATCAACAAGCTATTAGCTACAGAAATATCAAATCCTGTGTGGGTCTTAAGAAAATGGGAGCTCAACATAACCAGGCTAGTGCTAGTGCGGTTAGTGGACCATTGATAACTCTAGAAAAGGCTAAATTAAAATTGAAGAATATCCTAGTGAAACTCCTCAAACTAAGCAACGATCAAGCAGAAGGTGCCTCTAAAAATGTGTCAAGACTTGTTCAAGCTTTAATTGATCAAAAAATTCAACCTGACGAATTTACACAAAGAATCCAAAAGGAACTAAATTTGTCAGAGAATCGGAGCTTATCCCCCTTCCTTCAGAAAACACTTCCATACTTTCGGTATTCTTTGGCTACAGGTGAGATAAAAATTGATGGACTTGTTCCGCCATCTCTAAATTCAGCACCGGCTCTACCACCAGTTGTCCCAGCTAGTCCCATGTCCCCACTTGGCTCCGAAACGGTCGCAAATGCTCCAATGATCAGAGCCATTCAGCCTAACCAATTTCAAAGCCCCCAAACTCAAATAACTGTCCAAGCTCCTGTTGCTACCCAACATACAATTGGTGCACCACCTGAACTGCCTAGAACCCCAAATATACAAAACAGAATAGTCATCCCGAAAGAAAAGGTACCCTATAGGAATTTGGAAACTCCTAATCAGCTCAAAACAGTTAATAAAGGAATAGAAAGCCCTGTGTCCATGTGTAGTTTTGTCCAAAAGAGTATCATATCCAAAGAAAACAAATTCAGCTCGTCTCTTAATTCCTCGACTGTCATTAGTGGTGATGATGATATCAATGACGTGGCAACGATGGGTGGGGTCAATTTAGCAGAAGAATCTCAAAGACTCCTAGGTCCCACTAAATTAGTTGGAACTCAAATCCGATCAGTTAAAAACGAAGTATTTTTTCCTCCAACGCCATTACAAGGAAAAGTGCGGAAAGTCTTATCTCGATATCCTGGTATAGAAGAGATATCCCCAGATTTCATTACCCTGCTTAGTCACGCTGCTCAAGAACGACTAAAAAATATATTGGAACGGCTATCGGTTGTCACGGAACATAAAATGGAATTTATTAAGAACAAAGAAGATTATTATGTTGGTCACGATGTTAGAGCTCAAATTAAATTTCTCGAAGACTTAGAGAAAGCAAAAAGAAAAAAAAAGGAAGAAAACGAAAGGGAAACATTACTAAAGGCTGCCAAATCCAGATCTAGGACTGAAGACCCTGAACAGCAAGCAAAGCTAAGAGCCAAAGTTAAAGAGATGCAAAGGGTGGAGATGGAAGAGATGTGTCAAGCGGAAGCCAATCGTACAGCGTTACAAGCAATCGGCTCGAGAAAGAAGCCAAAATTGGAAACAGTAGCAACCAGAGTCGCTCAGATGCCTTATTCTCCAAGACTTAAGAGACCGACTGTTCGCGAAATGCTATTTATATTAGAGGAAGATAAAGAAACTTGTAGGTCATCATTGTTGTATAAAGCCTTTGTCAATTATAGAGAATAGAATTGAACGCAGTATTAGAAATTGTATGCTATGTTGGCCTAAATTCTTTTCAACATCAAAGAAATTTACAGGATTGCAGGTTTGGAAAATTCTTGTTTGCTACACATCAAAATTTTTATTTCTTAAGCAAGCTTTTTATTCTTTGTTGAAGGTGAGATTTAAAAAAAAAAAAAAAAAAAAAAAAAAAAAAAAAAAAAAAAAAAAAAAAAAAAAAAAAAAAAAAAAAAAAAAAAAAAAAAAAATGCCCCTTAAAGATACGAGAGTATGCCTAGTGGACGCGTCCTCGTTCGCAAGGGGCGGACTAATGGTCTCCACGGGTAACCATTAGACTAAGTCCACAGGAAGAAATTTTTTTGTAAAATTTAAAAAGTAATTATAACAAACAACACATTTTACCTTTTTTTTTAAATGTAAAAAGCCAACTAAATAAACTATTCTTAAATAGCTTACTAAATTTGTAACACAGCTCCATCCACACTTCATATTATGGGTTCATAAAAGCACACTATTAAAATATGCCATGCTGAGATAAAGAACTTAACCAAAGAGAAGATAAATTAATACATTATATATATATATATATATATATATATATATATATATATATATATATATATATATATATATATATATATATATATATATATATATATATATATATATATATATATATATTTATATATATATATATATCCATTATTAATAAAAATAATAATTATTACTGATTTTAAGAATCAAATTAAGATTAATAATTGATAATATCAATATTAATGTAAATATATATATATATATATAAATCCATTATTAATAAAAATAATAATTAATCCTGATTTTAAGAATCAAATTAAGATTAATAATTGATAATATACATATATATATATATCTATATTTATAAAAATAAGTTGTCTGTCTGTCTGTGGATGGATCAGGTGACGTCACCTGAAAAAACTGGATCAGGTGACGTCAAAACTGAAAAAACTAAAAAAAGGCAAAAACTACAAAAAAAACTAAAAACTAATAAAAAAAATAAAAAAGCTAAAAAACTAAAAAAACTAAAAAAAGGCAAAAACTACAAAAAAAACTAAAAACTAATAAAAAAGCTAAAAAACTAAAAAAACTAAAAAAAGGCAAAAACTACAAAAAAAACTAAAAACTAATAAAAAAAAATAAAAAAGCTAAAAAACTAAAAAAACTAAAAAAACTAAAAAAAGGTAAAAAACTAAAAAAACTAAAAACTAAAAAAAACTAAAAAAAAAGGAAAAAACTGAAAAATAAGCTAAAATAAAGGTAAAAACCAATAAAAAACTAAAAAAAAAACTGAAAAAACTAAAAAAAGGCAAAAACTACAAAAAAAACTAAAAACTAATAAAAAAAGTAAAAAAGCTAAAAAACTAAAAAAACTAAAAAAAGGTAAAAAACTAAAAAAAATAAAAAATAAAAAAAAACTAAAAAAAGGAAAAAACTGAAAAATAAGCTAAAATAAAGGTAAAAACCAATAAAAAACTAAAAAGGAAAAAACTAAAAAAAAATTTCATCTAAAAAACTAAAAAAAACTAAAAAAGGTAAAAACTAAAAGAACTAAAAAAGAAAAAAAATAAATGACGACACTCAAAGAGAAAGCGACCAGGACAAAAGGAATGTTCGATTAGCAATCAACAAAGCACCGGGACACAGGGAGTATAAATGACGACCAGGACATAAGTAAAAAAAAAAACTATCTATCTATATATATAAAAATAAGTTGTCTGTGGATCTGTGGATCGTGGATCAGGTGACGTCACCTGAAAAAACTGGATCAGGTGACGTCAAAACTGAAAAAACTAAAAAAAGGCAAAAACTACAAAAAAAAACTAAAAACTAATAAAAAAAATAAAAAAGCTAAAAAACTAAAAAAACTAAAAAAAGGCAAAAACTACAAAAAAAACTAAAAACTAATAAAAAAGCTAAAAAACTAAAAAAACTAAAAAAAAGGCAAAAACTACAAAAAAAAAACTAAAAACTAATAAAAAAAATAAAAAAGCTAAAAAACTAAAAAAACTAAAAAAACTAAAAAAAGGTAAAAAACTAAAAAAACTAAAAACTAAAAAAAACTAAAAAAAAGGAAAAAACTGAAAAATAAGCTAAAATAAAGGTAAAAACCAATAAAAAACTAAAAAAAAACTGAAAAAACTAAAAAAAAGGCAAAAACTACAAAAAAACTAAAAACTAATAAAAAAAGTAAAAAAGCTAAAAAACTAAAAAAACTAAAAAAAGGTAAAAAACTAAAAAAAAATAAAAAATAAAAAAAAACTAAAAAAAAAGGAAAAAACTGAAAAATAAGCTAACATAAAGGTAAAAACCAATAAAAAACTAAAAAGAAAAAAAGGAAAAAACTAAAAAAAATTTTCATCTAAAAAACTAAAAAAAACTAAAAAAGGTAAAAACTAAAAGAGCTAAAAAAGAAAAAAATAAATGACGACACTCAAAGAGAAAGCGACCAGGACAAAAGGAATGTTCGATTAGCAATCAACAAAGCACCGGGACACAGGGAGTATAAATGACGACCAGGACATAAGTAAAAAAAAAAATTAACAAAACTAAAAAGAAGGTAAAAACTACAAAAAAACTAAAAAGAAAAAAAAACTAAAAACTAATAAAAAAACTAAAAAATCTAAAAATCTAAATAAACTAAAAAAGAAAAAAAAAGGAAAAAAATAAAGGAGAAAAACAAAACTAAAAAACGAATGTATATACAGACCGGTACACCGGGATACAAATGACGACCGGGACACAGGGAATATAAATGACGACCGGGACACAGGGACACAACTACAACGGGGACACCGGGGGAAACAGGGGGATATAAATGACGACCGGGACAAAAAAACTAAAAAGAAAAAAAAACTAAAAACTAATAAAAAAACTAAAAAATCTAAAAATCTAAATAAGCTAAAAAAGAAAAAAAAAGGAAAAAAATAAAGGAGAAAAACAAAACTAAAAAACGAATGTATATACAGACCGGGACACCGGGATACAAATGACGACCGGGACACAGGGAATATAAATGACGACCGGGACACAGGGACACAACTACAACGGGGACACCGGGGGAAACAGGGGGATGTAAATGACGACCGGGACACCGGGACAGGGAATGGTCGATTAGCAATCACCATCAACAAAGCTCAAGGGCAATCATTAGAATCATGAGGTATAGATCTGAATACAGATTGTTTTCCCATGGACCATTATATGTTGCATGTTCAAGAGTCGGTAAACCTGACAATCTATTTATATGCAAAGACAATGGGACAGCAAAGAATGTTGTATATTCGCAAGTTTTACGTAGTTAAAACCATATATATATATATATATATATATATATATATATATATATATATATATATATATATATATATATATATATATATATATATATATATCTATCTATATTCACAGGTGGGACATAGGGACACAACTACAATGGCGCGTAACTATTATGGCGCGTAACGACTTACGCGCGCGGGGGGGCTTGGGGGGGGCGCGAAGCGCCCCCACCAACTAGGTGTTGGGGTGGCGTAGTTTTTACCTTCTTTTTAGTTTTGTTAATTTTTTTTTTTACTTGTGTCCTGGTCGTCATTTATACTCCCTGTGTCCCGGTGCTTTGTTGATTGCTAATCGAACATTCCTTTTGTCCTGGTCGCTTTCTCTTTGAGTGTCGTCATTTATTTTTTTCTTTTTTAGTTCTTTTAGTTTTTACCTTTTTTAGTTTTTTTTTAGTTTTTAGTTTTTTTTAGTTTTTTACCTTTTTTTAGTTTTTTTAGTTTTTTTAGTTTTTTAGCTTTTTTATTTTTTTTATTAGTTTTTAGTTTTTTTGTAGTTTTTGCCTTTTTTTTAGTTTTTTTAGTTTTTTAGCTTTTTTATTAGTTTTTAGTTTTTTTTGTAGTTTTTGCCTTTTTTTAGTTTATTTAGTTTTTTAGCTTTTTTATTTTTTTTTTATTAGTTTTTAGTTTTTTTTGTAGTTTTTGCCTTTTTTTAGTTTTTTCAGTTTTGACGTCACCTGATCCAGTTTTTTCAGGTGACGTCACCTGATCCACGATCCACAGATCCACAGACAACTTATTTTTATATATATAGATAGTTTTTTTTTTTTTACTTATGTCCTGGTCGTCATTTATACTCCCTGTGTCCCGGTGCTTTGTTGATTGCTAATCGAACATTCCTTTTGTCCTGGTCGCTTTCTCTTTGAGTGTCGTCATTTATTAGTTTTTTCCTTTTTTTTTTAGTTTTTTATTGGTTTTTACCTTTATTTTAGCTTATTTTTCAGTTTTTTCCTTTTTTTTAGTTTTTTTTTATTTTTTAGTTTTTTTAGTTTTTTACCTTTTTTTAGTTTTTTTAGTTTTTTTAGTTTTTTAGCTTTTTTACTTTTTTTATTAGTTTTTTTTTGTAGTTTTTGCCTTTTTTTAGTTTTTTCAGTTTTTTTTTTAGTTTTTTATTGGTTTTTACCTTTATAGTTTTTTTAGTTTTTTAGCTTTTTTATTTTTTTTATTAGTTTTTAGTTTTTTTTGTAGTTTTTGCCTTTTTTTAGTTTTTTCAGTTTTGACGTCACCTAATCCAGTTTTTTCAGGTGACGTCACCTGACACATCCATCCATCCATCCACAGACAGACAACTTATTTTTATATATATATAGATATATATATATATATATATATATATACTAGCTGTTGGGGTGGCGCTTCGCGCCACCCCAACACCTAGTTGGTGGGGGCGCTTCGCGCCCCCCCCAAGCCCCCCCGCGCGCGTAAGTCGTTACGCGCCATAATAGTTACGCGCCATTGTAGTTGTGTCCCTATGTCCCACCTGTGAATATAGATATATATATATATATATATGGTTTTAACTACGTAAAACTTGCGAATATACAACATTCTTTGCTGTCCCATTGTCTTTGCATATAAATAGATTGTCAGGTTATCCCCCTGTTTCCCCCGGTGTCCCCGTTGTAGTTGTGTCCCTGTGTCCCGGTCGTTATTTATATTCCCTGTGTCCCGGTTTTTTTTACTTGTGTCCTGGTCGTCATTTATACTCCCTGTGTCCCGGTGCTTTGTTGATTGCTAATCGAACATTCCTTTTGTCCTGGTCGCTTTCTCTTTGAGTGTCGTCATTTATTTTTTTCTTTTTTAGTTCTTTTAGTTTTTACCTTTTTTAGTTTTTTTTTAGTTTTTAGTTTTTTTAGTTTTTTACCTTTTTTTAGTTTTTTTAGTTTTTTAGCTTTTTTATTTTTTTTATTAGTTTTTAGTTTTTTTGTAGTTTTTGCCTTTTTTTTTAGTTTTTTGTCCTGGTCGCTTTCTCTTTGAGTGTCGTCATTTATTAGTTTTTTCCTTTTTTTTTTAGTTTTTTATTGGTTTTTACCTTTATTTTAGCTTATTTTTCAGTTTTTTCCTTTTTTTTAGTTTTTTTTTATTTTTTATTTTTTTTAGTTTTTTACCTTTTTTTAGTTTTTTTAGTTTTTTTAGTTTTTTAGCTTTTTTACTTTTTTTATTAGTTTTTAGTTTTTTTTTGTAGTTTTTGCCTTTTTTTAGTTTTTTCAGTTTTTTTTTTAGTTTTTTATTGGTTTTTACCTTTATAGTTTTTTTAGTTTTTTAGCTTTTTTATTTTTTTTATTAGTTTTTAGTTTTTTTTGTAGTTTTTGCCTTTTTTTAGTTTTTTCAGTTTTGACGTCACCTAATCCAGTTTTTTCAGGTGACGTCACCTGACACATCCATCCACACATCCATCCACACATCCATCCACAGACAACTTATTTTTATATATATAGATATATATATATATATATATATATATATATATATATATATATATATATATATATGATATAAATAAACAATATTATAATAAATTAATACAAAAGGTTAAGAAAAAGTGATAAAATAATTAAAGATAAAAAAAAAAAGTAAAAACTACTCATAAAAACCAAAAAAATTACCTCAGGCGATAGTTTACTGAGCTTGATTATTGGCTTCATTATTCAGTATCCTTAGAGCCTTTTGGCAGTTTAATCCAATTATCAGTTTTACACTCTTTACACTAGATTTATCCTTCTCTACAATTTCCACAACTCTATCACCATCAACAACTACTTTGCCAGATTTCAATCTAAATAGAACCACCACTAACACCATCTACTTGCATCATCTACATGATTTTTGTGAGGTTTATCCTTTGTCCTGTTTAAGTTTTTTTTTTTTACCTTTTTCTTGAGGCGCTTTATCAAGTGTTTCTGCGTCATTTAAAATTGAGATTTGCTCACTACTTGGCATTTTCACAGTGTTTTGTACAACCTCCACTGGTGAGCCAACACTACTTGGATTCACAATTGGAGAATATTTGTGTGAAATCTGGTCATGTATTTGTGCTGGGAGCGTTGAGTCTGAGATGGGTGAATTTGTGACATCAGACTTTGTTGTGAAGTCCCTACACTCAAAGCAACAGAGGCAGGAGATAGTGGCGAAGGCCCTGGAGACTACATTGGGGCATAAAAGGTCACGTGCTGCATTATCTAAAAGTTCAAGATAAATAATTCAGAACAAAATAAAGAAAAGAATAACAACATATAATTAGCTACATTTGATGTTGCACTACGCGATTTTGGGGTGCCTCAGGTAATTGATAATGCTTCTGTAAGGCAATCTTTCTTCTTAAAGCGACAGTTTTAACAACTTTAAAAACTTTGCCAACAAAATGCTGCCTTTTCAATGAAAAACCAGCTTGTCATTTTCTATCCTCTTTAAACACTGGAAGAAATTCTGCATTTAAGCAGCATTAGATTTAGAACATACCTTTAACATAAAACAAAATATGTTATCATTCGGATTTTTCTGCTCTGTAGTTTCTTTTTTCAGATGATAATGTCTATTAAACCTCTTAAAAAAAAAAAAAAATTTTTTTTGCCCTCCCAAATATAATCATATTAACCAATGGCGCTGAAATAACAAAAGAAGGCTCATCCAAAGCGAGACTTTACGTTCTAGTACATTTTAGAAGTAGAAAAAAGGTTGTTTCTAAGCAAAGTGACGCTTCCTGTCATTTGTGCTGCGAATCTGTTTCAAACGCCACAACGCTGTATGTTGCGGTAGAACCAACAGAGCTTATTGAAAACGTACAGGCAAAAACACCGCGAAATTTACAATAGTAGTTAGTTAAGATATTTTAAAAAAAATAAAAAAGGAGGGAAATAAAAGAAAAGAAAATGATAGAAACTAGGGTAATTTCAATAATTTTTCATAAATATATGTGTAGCTTATTTACATTAAGATTCCCCCATATTCGCATAAAGATTTTTGTAAGTTACAGAATTTTCAAGTTTCGAAACGGATTTGCTCATTATCATCTCTAGAAAAAAAAACCCAACAATGTTGAAAACTCCTTCACGTGTTTTCTTTTAACTTTCTCTTGCATCGCTGAAGAAGGAAGGTGGTGACCTAACAGAAAATTCGTCTAATATTTTAGTTGGCAAAAAATAAATCATTCTTAATCTTTAGTTTTTTTAATTATTTTCTAAGAGGAACTGAAAAATGGAGACAAATAACAATTTTTTTATTTAATTCATGAAAAGAATTGGTATTCAAATCTATCTGTAAAATAATATATCAGTTCAAAATTTATTAGCTGTGGTGAAAAATGAATTAGTTTCATTTAGTTTTCATTTTGAAGCAAATATGCTACATGTTTTAATATTAAGACAATTTAGATCACGGTCCAAAGACGATCCAAAGTGCGGATGCAAGAGCGTCATCTATTTCAGAACAAAGATTGTCAAGATTTGAAGCACAGAAAAACCTTATGGTGTCTTTCTTGCAATTGATAGCAATATGCTGTTCACTTGTAGTATTCGGTTTAGAGCATTTTTCTAGAAAGCTCAAATCCTATTTCTAAAATGTCCTCGTATATGGGTGCTGTTTTGCCCTTGTATGTAAAAACATGTTATCAATAACGCCCATATTCCTTTAGTTTTGTCGGACATTTACAATTTCATATTAAAAACGTATAGGCATACCGTTGCTCATTAATGGACATTGTGCAGGTTTCAAGCTCGTTGGATTGATGCTTGCGAAAAGGCTTTTATGTTTATCATTCGGATTTTTCTGAAGTTTTTTTTTCAGATTAAATTTTAAAAAAAACAAGTTTTTTTAAATGAAAGTAAGGAGCAACATTAAAACTTAAAACGGACAGAAGTTACTCCGTATATGAAAGGGGCTTTTCCTTCACAACGCCTCACTCTTTAGAATAAAGTTTGACTCTTTTTTTAACTCTATTTTTAAAACAGTAAGAAACTTTAGCGTAAAGAGCGGGGTGTTGAGGAGGAAAAAGCTTGTTTTTTTTTTATTTAATTTCTGGACGTTTTTGAATTAATCCATGTTTTGGTCTGAGCTCTCCGTACATAAATAATTAAAACAAAATTTGCATATTAATTAATTACAATTAATCGGAAGATTTTGAGAAAAAAGAGCGAGGGAGGAGGCCTAGTTGCCGTCCAATTTTTTGATTACTTAATGGCAACTAGAAGTTTTAATTTTTTTACAAACGTTTTCATTGGTAAAAAATACACGTAACTTACGAATTAATTTACGTAACGAACTTCTATATTCGTATGTTTTTATTGAGTATATGAGGGGGTTCAACCCTAGTCGATACCTCGCTCTTTACACTAAAGCTTAAATTTTGTCCCAATTCCTTAAGAATGACCTCTGAATCACAAAGGCCATAGAATAAATAGTTAAATTACTAAAAATACTTTAGCGTAAAGAGTGAGGTATAACGAGGAGGTAAACCCCTCATAGGCGTAATAATTTTTGTTTGTTTAAGTTTTAATAGTGCTCCTTACTTTCAGAAGAAAAAAACTATTCATATCTATTTTTTCATTGTTTTTTCAAATAATGCTAGAACATCCTGCGCCCCCTTCATTTAAATTCTCTTCCCCCATGAGAAGTTTCTCCATGGAAATATCCTACAACGTAACCCCCCATTAACTCTCCCCCTAAACCAAAAAAATCCCCCTGACAACGTCTGTACACTTCCCAGTAACCATTACTATAAGCAAACACAGGTCAAAGTTTGTTACTTGCAGCCCCTCCCACGGGGACTGCGAGGGAGTAAGTCGTCCCTAAAGACATAGTTATTAGGTTTTTCGACACTGGTGAATAAAACGACTATCTCAGACTTATGATCCGGTGACTAGACAGACTAGACAAAATAGACTAGAATAGAGTAGATAGACTAGACTGGAAAGACTAGACAGACTGAACAGACCAGGAACGACGGACAAGACTAGACAGACTAAACAGATAGATGGACTAGACAGACATACAGGACAGACCAGACAGATTATCAAACTTTCCTGCAAAATTGAGTCTCTGTATCCTTTTTGATGGTTATGGCAAGGCATTTGTTCAAACAAAAACAACAAAAAACATGTTTTCAACAATAACTGTGTCGAGGTTTGTGGCTTTCGTGCTTGTAGGGGAAAGTAGCTCAATTCTCATTTGTGATATTTTCTCCTGTTCCCGGTTTGTCTAGACTAATTTCTATACATTAAAGGTTTCAGTCTTTTATTTCCAGAAATTTCTGTTCGTTTTCAGCTGGGGAAATTAAATAAGAAATAAATAATTTTTCAGCTCTGAATAATTTTCACGCTAAAGTTTGACTCTCTTAACTCTACATTTTAAAACAGTAAAAAACGATAGCGTAAAGAGCGGGGCGTTGAGGAGGAAAAAACCCTTTCATAGACAGAGTAATTTTTGTTCGTTTAAACTTTTAATGTCGCTCCTTACTTTCATTTAAAAAAACTTGTTTTTTTTTTGTTTAATTTCTGGACGTTTTTTAATTAATGCATTTTTTATCTTGCCTCTCAACGCATAAATAATTAAAACAAAATTTGCATATTATTCTTTTTGGGGAAGGGGGCTAAATGGCTTTTTCATAGTTTTAATCGGAAGATTTTGAAAAAAAGGAGCGAGAGAAGAGGTCTAGCTGCCCTCCAATTTTTTGATTACTTAAAAAGGCAACTATAACTTTTAATTTCTTACGAACGTTTTCATAAGTAAAAAATATACGTAACTTACGAATTAACTTACGTAGCGAACTTCTATATTCGTATGTTTTTATTGCGTATATGAGGGGGCTCACCCCTTTTTGATACCTCGCTCTTTACACTAAAGCTCAAATGTTGTCCCAATTCCTTAAGAATGACCCCTGAATCACAAAGGCCGTAGAATAAATAGTTGAAATTGCTAAAAAATACTTTAGCGTAAAGAGCGAGTGAGGAGGTAAACCCCTCATATGCGTAATAACTTCTGTTCGTTAAAGTTTTAATGCTGCTCCTCACTTTCAGTAGGAATAAACTTTTCATATTCATTTTTTCATTGTTTTTTTTTTTAAATAATGCTAGAAAATCCTGCGCCCCCTCCATTGAAAGTCTCTTCCCCAATAAAACATCCCTCCTTTGAAAGATCCTCCCACGTAACCCCCCTTCAAATCTCCGCCCAAACCAAAAGAATCCCCCTGAAAACGTCTGTACACTTCCCAGTAACCATTACTATATGTAAACACAGGTCAAAGTTTGTAACTTGCAGCCCCCCTTCCACGGCGAATTCAGGGGAGTAAGTCTTCTCCAAATACATAGTTATTAGGTTATTCGACTATGGTGAATAAAATGGCTATCTCAGAATTTTTATCCGGTAACTTTGGAGAAAAAATGAGCGTGGGAGGGGGCCTAGGTGCCCTCCAATTTTTTTGGTCACTTAAAAAGGGCAAGTCGTCCCCAAAGACATAGTTATTAGGTTATTCGACTATGGTGAATAAAACGGCTATGTCAGAATTTTGATCCGGTAACTTTGGGGAAAAAATTAGCGTGGGAGGGGACCTAGGTGCCCTCCAATTTTTTTGGTCACTTAAAAAGGGCACTAGAACTTTTATTTCCGTTAGAATGAGCCCTTTTGCAACATTCTAGGACCACTGAGTCGATACGATCACCCCTGGGAAAAAAAACAACAACAAAACAAAAACAACAACAAAACAAAAACAAATAACACGCATCCGTGATTTGTCTTCTGGCAAAAAATGCTAAATTCAAGATTTTTGTAGATAGGGGCTTGAAACTTCTACAGTAAGGTTCTCTGATGGTGTGATTTTCGTTAAGATCGTATAACTTTTAGGGAGTATTCCCTCCTATTTTCTAAAATGATGCAAATCTTCTCAGGCTCGTAACTTTTGACGAGTAAGACTAATCTTGATGAAAATTATATATTTCAATTTTTTTGAGTTTTGGTTACTATTGAGTCGGGTCGATCCTTACTACAGTTTGTTACCACAAACTGTTTGATATGAGTGATAGCGGCATGAATCCGGTAACTCTTATTAGAGATTATTATACGTAAACTATAGACAAATTTTAAAGCTTATAACCCTTTTCCTGTCTGTCGGGGAGTCAAGTTATCCTCAAAGACATAGTTATTGAACTTTTGAACTATACTAAACAACATGGCCATCTCAAAATTTTGACAGGGGGCTAGTGCCCTACAAAAGGGGCAATGAGCCCTCTCCCGACATTCTAGGACCATTGGCTTCTAGTTCATTGACCCTATCTCCATAAAATAAACTGTATTATTTCTAAATCATTTAAATTAAATACTCTTTTCAAACGTTGTATTTTATTTTAAGAAAAATTCATCATAAAAATAATTGTTATAAAAAAAAAATCCGGAATAGACCTCTCTTTAAAGTAGAAGACAAATTAAAAGTGTTATATGCAAACAAATCTGAACATAAGGAAAAAATAAACTCATTCACATATAAAAACACGAGATTGAAACGTGTCACGTGTTGAAAAATCATCATGTGATGTCACGTGAAAAAGACACGTGGTGAAAACGTGCCGCTTTCTTTGGCAATAACACCGAAAGATTTTGACCGTTGGGAACATTTCCAAAAAGACAAATTGCATCATCACCCTGTCCATAAAAAAAAGGTGTGTCTGAGAGAAGATCACAGGTGTCGCAGAATATAAACAAACATATGATTAAAATCAACTTATGGCTATGCAGCCAGAATAAATAGCTCAGTATAGAAAGGTTGAGTAATTTGATTGCTATGAAAAAATGATCAAACAATGAAAAAAAAACTCATAGAATTATTCAAATAATAGGTTAAAGTGAAAAAACGTAAATATAATGAATTACTGAATACTATATACATTTATAAGATAGTTTAACTATTTTACTTATATTGTAAACCAGATAAACTTTTAATTAAGACTGTTAACATGGCAACACTGTTGAAACTATGGCAGTGCCCTAAAAATTTCACAATAGCATATATATATATATATATATATATATATATATATATATATATATATATATATATATATATATATATATATATATATATATATATATATATATATATATATATATATATATATATATATATATATATATATATATATATATATTAGAAAATCAATGTTTTCAGATATAGAAATCAGTGTTGCTGTTCTTATTATAAATTGCTGCTCTGGGATACTTTCGCTCGTATTTTGACTCCCCTCCTCGTATATTTGGGAGAAGGGGGCTTCGGCCTCAACTCACAACTCAACACAAGGCTGTTCCTTACAGCAAAATATTCCTTCAGACTTCGGCAACCCCTTCTAATAAATACCAGATTAGTATTTTGGACTAACCAGATTAGTTTTCCGGAAAGATTGTCTTAGGCTACTGCGCTAAAACATTAAATGAAAACATACATTGAAAAATAAACTCGAATAAACTAAATACAATTCGTAAAAAGAATGTTTCACAGGCATAAATTTGAACCAAATTGCCAGTTTAAACAGTACTAGTTTCTCTCCGTACTAGTTTCTCTAGTTTCAACAATCTAATTCAATAGCTGAATTTATTTCAAATTAATCAAACTACACTAGTAAGACATGATATTATGTAAAAATATATATATGTAAAAATGTTTTGTAATGAAAAAAAAATATTCGAAGCAGATGAATCAGGTCGTAAAATATTGCGCAATAGATGTTCGTGGGCGGAGAAAATCGTCTCTATAAAATAGAAAAATAGAAAATCGTCCATAAAATAGAAAAATAGAAAATCGTCTCTATAAAATAGAAAAATAGAATATCGTTTCTATAAAATAGAAAAATAGAAAATCGTCTCTATAAAATAGAAAAATAGAAAATCGTCTCTATAAAATAGAAAAATAGAAAATCGTCTCTATAAAATAGAAAAATAGAAAATCGTCTCTATAAAATAGAAAAATAGAAAATCATCTCTATAAAATAGAAAAATAGAAAATCGTCTCTATAAAATAGAAAAATAGAAAATCGCCTCTATAAAATAGAAAAATAGAAAATCGTCTCTATAAAATAGAAAAACAGAAAATTGTCTCTATAAAATAGAAAAATAGAAAATCGTCTCTATAAAATAGAAAAATAGAAAATCGTCTCTATAAAATAGAACAATAGAAAATCGTCTCTATAAAATAGAAAAATAAAAAATTTTCTCTATAAAATAGAAAAATATAAAATCGTCTCTATAAAATAGAAAAATAGAAAATCGTCTCTATAAAATAGAAAAATAGAAAATCGTCTCTATAAAATAAAAAAATAGAAAATCGTCTCTATAAAATAGAAAAATAGAAAATCGTCTCTATAAAATAGAAAAATAGAAAATCGTCTCTATAAAATAAAAAAAAAGAAAATCGTCTCTATAAAATAGAAAAATAGAAAATCGTCTCTATACAATAGAAAAATAGAAAATCGTCTCTATAAAATAGAAAAATAGAAAATCGTCTCTATAACATAGAAAAATAGAAAATCGTCTCTATAAAAAAGAAAAATAGAAAATCGTCTCTATAAAATGTATATAGTCTTAAGTAAACCATTAACTACATTTACTTTTTTATTATTTTGCCCTATTGTCTGAATAATTCTATGCAATTTTTTCATTGTTTAATCATTTTTTCATAGCCATCAATGAGTTTATTATTTCCTTATATTCAAATTTGTTTTGCATACAAAACACTTAATTTGTTTTGTACTTTAAAGAGGTTCTAAAAAAATAGGACTAAATAAATAAAATAAACTGCCGAAATAGATAAATAAATACAATGCGCAAAAAGAATGTTCTCTGGTATTTATTTGAGCCTAATTGTCGGGTTGAACCATGCTGATTTTTTGGTTTCAGCCATATATTTTGATGGCTGAATATATATAGATTAAGAATATAGAATTGAATAGATTTTAATTACAACCATAATTAAAATAACGCTGTTACATGAGGCTCTTACAGTCAAGAAACACAGACGAATTGGGCTGTACAACCGGAACACGGTTGTACACACCGGAAACGGAACATGCATGCAACATGAACATGAACATAGCGATTGTAAAATCCCAAGATCATACGTCATCGGTTCTCTCTGCATTGATTGGTGCAAATATGTAGGAGCTATGCGGTTTGTGTATATAAAGAAATGAATTCGTCAAAACCTTCTAGATGTGAAACTGACTTACACCAAGCAACAACACAAAGCTTTTGAATTTAAAGTTTTAATATTTCTTGAAACGATGCATAGGAAAGTCTTTGAAATGTCGGAAGCACGAAGCTGTACAAGTCAGAAGGAGCAAGATTTTTTGTATAAGAATATCTTAGCCATGTCGGAAAGAACTAGCTATACTGAAGAAAAGAAGTCACTAGCTCCAAGAAGAAATATGGGCTTGTCAAGAACCTCTCTATTAGAAGGAAAAAACACAATTTTGATGAAAGGGAAGTATAAGTCAATGGCAAAAAGCATGTTAGCAAGGAAAACATTATACAGTGAAAAAAATGTGCAGAAGCAAACTAAAGAAAGGAAAATTCTTGGAGTGGCGAAGGAAAACAGGGCAAAGTTTTCGATTACAAAGGTATGCAAAGAAGTACTGACAAAAACGGAAATAACACGGATTGTAACGACGAAAGTTGAAAAGAGGAAAGACATGGAAATTGAGGATACAAAAAAAGTGGATTTATCGACCTTAAAGCGAGAAATGGAAGTAATAGACGCTGAGATTCGCCATGCACAACATGATGTTGAAACGCTTGAGGTGGAATTACAGAAGTTTTTAGTTCAAAAAGAAATTGATCAACTTCAAAGAATTTTGGAGAGGTATTGATTACATAGTTTTGGAGATTCTATGCCATGGTGGCCTAAATTCTGGTCAACTTTAATTAAATTTACAGGATTACAGTTTCAAAAATTCTTGTTTTCTAGATAGCAAAATTTTGTATTCCTTAAGCTAGTTTTTAAATTCTGTGTATGCTTGTTTTTATGAATATGTTTGTCATTTTTAAAGATATTCTTTTTGCCTTACTTTGGATACATAGAGAAAAAGAATATCTTGCCCGATATATTTTTTGGCAAAGAAAATAGTAATTTTAGCAAAACCAGGCGACAATGAGTGAAGGTGGCCCCTTCATGAGACCCCTGTCGGCTGAGCAGATAATACTCACTTCAAAGTAAGTGAGGGGGACCTGGGAGCTAGCTAAAACTACCTGAATATAGAATTCAATAGTTCAAAAACAAAGTTTTGCATTTTAGATATAATAATCCTAATTACACTTCTAATGAAAAGCGAAATCACCAATGCAATAGCACAAACACACACCACACAACGAACATATAAAATATAAACCCTAATAAATAATATATAATAAATAATATATAAAATATAATAAATAGTGAATAAAAACAAAACAGAAGGAGAGAGGATGACTGTTTTCTTACTTTAGTAATTAATATAGATAAATACTTGAACGAAGCCTTAACCTACTCATCCAGGGTGAACAACTAGAAGGAGTAAGGGCAGAGAAGGACCTAGGAGTAGTAACTGATAATGAATTGAAATTTCATAGCCATATGCTGACACAGGTTGCTGATGCTAACATAGCCCTTGCGTTTATTTCATCTCAAGAAAACCTTTTAAGGTTTTATTAAATTCTACACTTTTAAGAGAAAAATAAGTCTCAGAACGGTGTAAAATGCGAGACAAAAATGTTCTCATTTTTTTTAAACGTGTCTTTTTAAAACTTAGCCTCTTAGATTTTTTAAGGTCATGTCACGGGATCCAATAGAATATATTTAATACTAAAAAAATCGATTTCTTCGGTGAAACAAACAAAAATATTGTAAAAAATTAAGCCGGCGTTAGAAGTTTCAGAGTAATTTAGATCTTTCTCTAGGTATATCCTATGATTGATCCCCCATGAGTAAGGGAGGTGCGGAATTTCATCTCCTGAGTTTATTTTTTGAGCACTTGTACCTAAAAAAAGATGAAATAATCTGTAATTAATTTGTATATTGGATGTACTGTCCTTACTGTTGTTCGCACTTACTTGCATAGCTCTGTAACGAATCAGGATTTGACTTGATAAAAATTAAATTAAAAAACAAAAATAGTTTCTCCAACTGAAGATAAAGAGCAGCAATAAAACTTAAAACGACCAAATGTACTTCGTATATGAGGGGGAGGGGGCTGTCCCTACCTATATCCTTGATTTTTACGCAAAAGTCTCGATGTTTTCTAGAAATATCTCATTAAAATTCGAAGGTCCTTTTGCTTGAGCATTATTTCTTAAAGAATTTTGACGAAAAGTCAAACTCTAGCGTAAAATGCGAGAAAGAACGGAATAATCCATTCTGTATTCCTCATGTATGGAATAATTTCTAATCGTTTTTACTTTTAATCTTACCTCCTTACTTTCATTCAAAAAACTTAGTTTTTTTATTTCTAACAGTTTTTCAAACCATTCCAGGAAATCACCTCCTCCACCGTAAAAAATTTACCCCCGGAAACGCATTCTCCTCATATTGAACCAATGGGCAAATTACGTAGCTTACAAGCCTTTTTCCAAGGACTATCAGGGTCCATATAATTTCCAAAGGCATTGTTACTGGTCCTTTCAACTATGCTGAGCCAAATGGCTATCTAAAACATTTGATACGGTGCCTTTGGAGGAAAAAGGGGCGTGGGAAGGAGGCTAGTTGCCATTAAATACATTTTGTCACTTAAAAAGGAAAATGATTTTTTTTTCAATTTAAATGAGCCCTCTCCCAATCTTCTAGGATCACAAGTTCGATTTGAGCTGTAATCCTGTATCGATCGAAATGCAGAAAAATTAAATATTTATTTTTTCTTTTCCTGTTTTTTTCTTCTTTTTCTTTTCCTGTTCTTTTCTTTTTTTCTTTTCCTTTTCTTTTCTTTAATTTTTTTATTTTCCTATCCTTTTTCGTATTGTTTTTATTTGTATGTGTATTGAGGTTGTAAGCCCAATAAGCTCTGCTTCAGGGCATTAAAGCTATTTTGCCTTAATATTTATGGTTTTGATAGTTGAGTGGACCTCAAGTGGAGCCAGGATGTTGGTTTAGTTTTAGGCGATACTGCTCAAGTGGTTTTAGTTTCTTTTTGTTTTGACTTTTTGAGCTGTAATCCTGTATCGATCGAAATGCAGAAAAATTAAATATTTATTTTTTTCCTGTTTTTTCTTTTTTTTCTTTTCCTGTTCTTTTCTTTTTTTCTTTTCCTTTTCTTTTCTTCGTCAGTTTTTTTTACACGTCAGTGCTGTTTTTGGGAGGGAGGTTCTTTAGATTAACCAGATACAAAGACCAATGAGGGGAGGACCACAGGTCTAGGTATATCCTGATCAAAGCATATTTTAAAGTATTACAGTTTAACCTAGACGAACCTAATTATTTGACCTTGTTTGTTTATGATTAGGCCTATAGCTTACTATACTGTATAAGTGTTAAGAAATGATTAAGTAGTGCATACTTACCGTTTTGATGGAACAGAATAAATAAAATAATATAAATAATATTTATAACATATATATATATATATATATATATATATATATATATATATATATATATATATATATATATATATAAAAATTAATGATATAAATTAATATAAAATGTTAGTAATGTTAATAATTAATAATGAAATAATTCAAGATAAATGAACAAAAAAAATTACCTCAGGCGATAGTTTGCCGAGCTTGATTGTTGGCTTCATAATTCCAATATCCTTAGTCTTTTGGCAGTTTAATCCAGAAATCATTTGTTTTACACTCTTCACACTAGATTTTTCATCCTCTACAATTTTCACAACTCTATCACCATCAACAACTACTTTGCCAGATTTCTCTATCAGGATTTCTTCAACCAAAATAGAACACCACTATCACTATCTACGTTATTTTCGTGAGGTTTATCCTTTGTCCTTTTGAAGTTTATTTTTTGATTTGTATTTTTTGTATTTTTTTTAGGCCCTTTATCAGGTGTTTTTTTGGTCATTTAAAATTGGGATTTGATCACTAGCACTGTACACAACAGGTTTTTGAACTTCTTCAACTTAGTTTTCCTCATTCGCTTCACGAGTCAAAGATATTTTAGAACTACATTCAACTGAAGGAGGCTAGGGTAGCACCAGTTCAAAAGAAGGCTCATTCACTGCTGTCAAAGTTTGTGACTGAGGCACGTGACCATCCATTTAATTGACATTTACCTTCTGACATATGGCATCTTACATTTTCACATTGTTTTGTACAACCGGCACTGGTGAGCCAACAATACTTGGATTCACAATTGAAAGATATTTGTTTGAAATCTGCTCATGTATTTGTGCTGGGAGCGTTGACTCTGAGATCGATGAATGGTAGTTTTTGACATCGGACTTTTCCGTGAAGTCCCTACACTCAAAGTAACAGAGGCAGGATATTGTGGCGAAGGGCCTGGAGACTGCACTGGGGCATAAGAGCTCACTTGCTTGATTATCTAGAAGTTCAAGTTAAATAATTCAAAACAAAAATAAAGAAACAAAAGAAAAAATAACTTAACAAAGAAAATACTAATTAGCTTCATTGGACGTTGCACTTTGATCTAGAATGATGTTCCTGAGAAGTTATCCCAAAAAGTTTTTCTGTTAGCTCTTTCAAAAGAAGGTTCATTAATAGACTAGAACCTTGATAAAGGACTAGTGACAAATATCTGACAATACATTGGACCACAAATCTAAGAATAAAAAAATCATATACTATCCATACTAAAATAAAAAAAGGAATTATATAACACTATTAAAAGAGGAGCTGTGCAAAATATTTTTGCTGATTTATGAGCTGGATAATTTTGCTCATATTATTACCCTTGGATAGACAGACTTAATTTTGCTGATATGAGTATCTTAAGAATAAATTGTACAAAATATCTAGGAGTTTTAATTGATGAATGTCTTAGTTTTAGAGAGCACATAGATTCGCTTTCTTAAATTAGTCTAGGTTCGCTTAGTTGAAGTACATTTTCCCAAGAGATATTTTTAGAACACTGTATTATTCCTTAATTCATCCTTATCTGCTGTATTTTTGTACCGTTTGGGGTAGTACATTTCCTTCTCATCTCCATCATATTCGAGTTTGGCAGAATGAAGCGCTTCGAGTGTTATGTGGTGTTGGTTTTAAAGACTCGGTACGAAAGAGGTATATAGATTGTAAAATCTTGCCTTTAACAGGACTTATTACTTTTTATCAAAGCATGTTTATATATAAATATTTTCAAAATTGTTTACCAATATGTTTTAAAAGTACGTTTGAATTAAGAAGTGATATTCATACACATTTTACGAAGAAGTCCAATACAATTCGTCGTTCGCTTCCTATTACCTGTAGATCACAATTTTCTATTCGGCATCTAAGACCCCATGCATGAAATTGTTTACCTATGACTTTAATAAACATTGATAATTTTCGTTAATTTCGGTGGGAATTAAAG
This sequence comes from Artemia franciscana, assembly GCF_032884065.1. Classification (NCBI taxonomy): domain Eukaryota; kingdom Metazoa; phylum Arthropoda; class Branchiopoda; order Anostraca; family Artemiidae; genus Artemia; species Artemia franciscana. The sequence continues at coordinate 27,129,371 of NC_088881.1, forward strand.
CTATTTTGCCTTAATATTTATGGTTTTGATAGTTGAGTGGACCTCAAGTGGAGCCAGGATGTTGGTTTAGTTTTAGGCGATACTGGTCAAGTGGTTTTAGTTTCTTTTTGTTTTGACTTTTTGAGCTGTAATCCTGTATCGATCGAAATGCAGAAAAATTAAATATTTATTTTTTCTTTTCCTGTTCTTTTCTTTTTTTCTTTTCCTTTTCTTTTGTTTAATTTTTTTATTTTCCTATCCTTTTTCGTATTGTTTTTATTTGTATGTGTATTGGGGTTGTAAGCCCAATAAGCTCTGCTTCAGGGCATTTGCTTGTTTTGTTTTGTTTATTAATGTTAATAAACCCGTCTTTCTCTCAACCATACTAAGCATATCAGAAAACCATGCTGCAGCGATTTCAAGTCCCTAACTATAAAACGCAAAGTTACGTATTTTGTATATAATCATGGAGGCATTTGTATGTTTGTTTGTCGGTGCTGTTGTTGTTTTGTTTTTTTGCCCTTCCAAATATAACAATATCAACCAATGACCCTGAAATAACAAGAGAAGGCTCATCCAAACCGAGACTTTACGTTCTAGTACATTTTACAAGTAGAAAAAAGGTTGTTTCTAAGCAAAGTGACAATTCCTGTCATTTGTGCTGCGAATCTGTTTCAAACGCCACAACGCTGTATGTTGCAGTAGAACCAACAGAGCTTATTGAAAACGTACACGCAAAAACACGGCGAAATTTACGATAATAGTTAGTTAACATATTTTAATTACATATATTAATAAAGTTTTTAATTGTTCTAAAAAGTAGAATTGTGGCAAAGAGTCAAACTTTAGAGTAAAGAGCGAGAGGTTGCGGAGGGGACAACCCATTTCATATAAGAAGTAATTTCTGTTCGTTTTAAGTTTTAATGTCGCTCCTTACTTTCAGTTAAAAAAACTAGTTTTTTTGTTTAATTTCTGAACAATGAAATTTGCATACTAATTATTATTATTTTTTTTCTTTGACTAAATGGCTTTCTCTTAGTTTTGATCAGACGATTTTGAGAAATAAAGGGTGAGGAAGGAGGCCTAGTTAACCTCCTATTTTTCGGTTACTTAAAAAGGCAACTAGAACTTTTAATTTTTAACAAACGTTTTTATTAGTAAAAATATACGTAACTTAAGAATTAACTTACACAACAAACTTTTATGTTCTTATATCTTTATTGTGTATATGAGGGGGGTTGTCTCCTCGTTAATATCTCGCTCTTTACCATAAATCTTAAGTTTTGTCCCAATTCTTTAAGAATGATTCCTGAATCAGAAAGGCTGTAGAATAAATAGTTGAAATTACTAAAAATACTTTAGCATAAAGAGCGAGGTATTTATCTCCTCCTAAATACATCGCTCTTTAAGCTAAAGTATTTTTAGAACCCCTCATATGCGTAATAATCTCTGTTCGTTTTAAGTTTTAACGCTTACTTTAGTTTTACCTTACTTTCAACTGAAAAAACTTTCTCGTGATTATTTTTTCATTGTTTTTTTTAGTAATGTTAGAAAATCCCGTGCCCTTTTCATTGAATTTCTCTTCCCCCAAGAGATTTTCCTCCAAGGAAAGATCCTCCCACATATCCCTCTCCCCTCAACCCCACCCCAAACCAAAAAAATCCCCCTGAAGATGTCTGTACACTTCCCAATAACCATTTCTGTATGTAAACACTGGTCAAAGTTTGTAAGTTGCAACCCCTCCCCCAGGGACTGTGGGGGATTAATTCATCTCCAAAGACATAGTTATTATGGTTTTTGACTATGCAGAACAAAATGGCTATCTCAAAATTTTGATCCATTGACTTTGGGAAAAAAATGAGCGTGGTAGGGGGCCTAGATGCCCTCCAATTTTTTTGGTCACTTAAAAAGGACACTAGAACTTTTCATTTCCGTTAGAACGAGCCCTCTTGCGAAATTCTAGGACCAATTGGTCGATACGATGACCCCTAAAAAAAAAAAAAAGCACTCATGATGTGTCTTCTGGCAAAAAAAATATGAAATTCCACATTTTTGTAGATAGGAGCTTGAAATTATAGCTGTAGGGTTCTCTTATACTCTAAATGCGATGGTGTGATTTTCGTTAAGATTCTGTGACTTTTAGGGGGTGTTTTCCCCTGTTTTCCAAAATAAGGCAAATTTTCTCAGGCTCGTAACTTTTGATGACAAAAACTAAATTTGATGAAACTTATATATTTAAATCAGCATGAAAATTCGATTCTTTCGATGTATCTTTTTAGCAACAAAATTGAGCCGGGTCGCTTCTTACTACAGTTCATTACCACTCACTGTTTGATAGCAATATGCCATTCACTTGTAGTATTCGGTATAGAACATTTTTCTAGACAGCTCAAATCCTATCCTCAAAAAATCTTCATATATATGGGTGTTGTTTTGTCCTTGTAAGTAAAAACATGTTATTAATAACGCCCATATTCCGTTAGTTTTGTCTGATATTTACAATTTCATATTAAAAACGCATCGGCATATCGTTGCTTATTAATGGACATTGTACTGATTTCAAGGTCGTTGGATTGATGCTTGCGAAAAAGGCTTTTATATTTATCATTCGGATTTTTCTGCTCTGTAGTTTCTTTTTTCAGATGATAATGTCTATTAAACCTCTTTAAAAAATAAAAAATAAATTTGCCCTCCCAAATATAATCTTATCAACCAATGGCCCTGAAATAACAAGAGAAGGCTCATCCAAACCGAGACTTTCCGTCTTAGTACATTTTAGAAGTAGAAAAAAGGTTGTTTCTAAGCAAAGTGACGGTTCCAGTCATTTGTGCTGCGAATCTGTTTCAGGCGCCACAACGCTGTATGTTGCGGTAGAACCAACAGAGCTTATTGAAAACGTACACGCAAAAACACCACGAAATTTACGATAGTAGTTAGTTAAGATATTTTTTAAAGAAATAAAAAAGGGGGGAAATAAAATAAAAGAAAATGATAGAAACTAGGGTAATTTCAATAATTTTTCATAAATAATAATAATAAAAAAAAATAATTTTCAACATAAAATCAATGACAAGAAAAAAAAAAGCCAAACAAAAAAACAACAGAGAAGCCAGAAAAACCAGAAAAAACAAAACACGAAGCTGAAAGTGCAAAAAAGAAGAAACAGAAATGAGACTGTGATCAAAAATTTAATTAAGAGCTTCCATTGAAGACGTTTTTAGTTGGCATAATTCTTATATGTTTAGCATGGTAATGTTATCTGTCTCAATGTTTATAATCATATTTTTATTCAATAGCCTCTGAAATCCTTTAAAAATAAACTTTACAGAAAATAAAACAACATTTATGAAAATTATACTCATTCTGATATAGCAATTTTTGATATTGCAATTTTGTACAATTAAATAGTAGCCTCAGATTCGTAGCTTATAAGCCTTTTAACGTTTGCAATGAAACAAATTAAAAACATCTGCAAAATACGTACTTAGTAAGTTTTGATTTATAGGGGTCTAACCATAATTCTGTAGGCTATGTTGGTTGACTTTCAATCTTTTTATTACTTCCTTGAACATACCTGTATAATCACAAGTCAAAATATTAACATCATATTTGTATAAAAAAAAGTTTAAGACTGAAAGGGGCGGTACCTGAAGGTGGAATAGAACAAAGAGCCACAATACAGCCCTATATTAAAATCAAATACCTTAATATCTTCAATATCGAACTGAAAGTTTTCTATAAAACTCTGCGAGGGCCTTTTAGGTATATAATTTGAAGTTTCAGGGATTTCTTTAGAAGTTTAATTTTATTCCAAAGTAAGCTGCAAAATCTACATCACAGTAATATAGTCAAAAATTCTTTAGGTAAAACTTAAAATTAAATATCCGGCAAAAGATTCTCCAGAAAAACTGTCATACCAGACATGGGCTGTACAACCTTAATAGCAACACGAGCGACGCAATTAAAAGGTTGGATTTCCCATCACACGGTTGTAATGCCGGTGTCAGAGCTGTTACGATTGTAACGCTGTATAATTGGTTAAACGTTCAAAAGTAGGCGGGGCCAACAGCATATAAATACTGCTATTCATTACTTGGTTTTATCAGTTGCAAAATAACTGTCAAACTGTAAACGTGTTTTAATTTGTGAGACATTAAAAGTCTTATATTTAAAAGATCAACACGCTATTAGCTACAGAAATATCAAATCCTGTGTGGGTCTTAAGAAAATGGGAGCTCAACATAACCAGGCTAGTGCTAGTGCGGTTAGTGGACCATTGATAACTCTAGAAAAGGCTAAATTAAAATTGAAGAATATCCTAGTGAAACTCCTCAAACTAAGCAACGATCAAGCAGAAGGTGCCTCTAAAAATGTGTCAAGACTTGTTCAAGCTTTAATTGATCAAAAAATTCAACCTGACGAATTTACACAAAGAATCCAAAAGGAACTAAATTTGTCAGAGAATCGGAGCTTATCCCCCTTCCTTCAGAAAACACTTCCATACTTTCGGTATTCTTTGGCTACAGGTGAGATAAAAATTGATGGACTTGTTCCGCCATCTCTAAATTCAGCACCGGCTCTACCACCAGTTGTCCCAGCTAGTCCCATGTCCCCACTTGGCTCCGAAACGGTCGCAAATGCTCCAATGATCAGAGCCATTCAGCCTAACCAATTTCAAAGCCCCCAAACTCAAATAACTGTCCAAGCTCCTGTTGCTACCCAACATACAATTGGTGCACCACCTGAACTGCCTAGAACCCCAAATATACAAAACAGAATAGTCATCCCGAAAGAAAAGGTACCCTATAGGAATTTGGAAACTCCTAATCAGCTCAAAACAGTTAATAAAGGAATAGAAAGCCCTGTGTCCATGTGTAGTTTTGTCCAAAAGAGTATCATATCCAAAGAAAACAAATTCAGCTCGTCTCTTAATTCCTCGACTGTCATTAGTGGTGATGATGATATCAATGACGTGGCAACGATGGGTGGGGTCAATTTAGCAGAAGAATCTCAAAGACTCCTAGGTCCCACTAAATTAGTTGGAACTCAAATCCGATCAGTTAAAAACGAAGTATTTTTTCCTCCAACGCCATTACAAGGAAAAGTGTGGAAAGTCTTATCTCGATATCCTGGTATAGAAGAGATATCCCCAGATTTCATTACCCTGCTTAGTCACGCTGCTCAAGAACGACTAAAAAATATATTGGAACGCCTAT
>NC_088881.1:27134665-27171387 GCF_032884065.1 Artemia franciscana
ATAGACAAGTGTATTCTCCTGATGAGCCCTTGTGTTGGGTTGTTGCCTCTGAATTATTTGTCTTTATTGTTTCTATTGTTTGGTAAATGACGACTTATACTTATTGACGACATGACTGCCTGTCCATGGATTATTCTTTATGGTTGATTGTGTATGGCTATGCTGTTTGACCTATGTGATTGTATGGATGAGTAGGGTTAAGGCCTTATTCAAGTGCTGGTCTATATTAATCACTAATTTAGGAAAACAGTCTTCGTTTTCTCCTTCTGTCTTTTTTTTTTTTTTTTTTTTTTTTTTTTTTTTTTTTTTTTTTTTTTTTTTTTTTTTTTTTTTTTTTTTTTTTTTGTTTGTGTTTGTGCTGTTGCATTGGTGATTTCTCTTTTCATGATATAAAGGGGGATATAACACAACCCTGCTTAACTCCTGATTTAATACAAAACCAGTTGCTAACCTCCTTTCCTACACTAACCGCAGCAATATTATTCTTGTACATAGCACAAATCACTTTAATGTATTTTTCTGGTATACCATATAAGGATATAAGACCTTTTCTAACGCTCTTCTATCAACAGAATCGAAAGCTTGCTCGTAATCGATAAAACTGAGGACAAAAGGTGTTTGACAACGAAGGGACTTCTCAATTATTAACTTAAGAGGGAAAACTTGGTCGACACCTCCTCTACCGTTTCCAAACCGCACTGTTCTTCCCTTAAAACTTTGTCTACTGCATCTCCCAGTCTAAAAAGTATCATATTACTGAGTAATTTGCTACCTACAGAGACCAGACTAATGCCTCTATAATTACGACACTCACTCTTGTAACCTTTCTTATACAGTGGTTTAATTAAGGTTTTCCTAAAATGACTTGGTACTTCCCCTTTTTCGCCTAGAAAGAGATTCCAAAGAAAGGTGATTCGAAATTGTATGCGTCGACCAAATTTTCTCTCTTTGATTAATGATTGGGAAGTTTTTGTCATCAAACGCCTGTAGTTCTCAGTTTTATAGATTATGAACAAGCGTTTGATTCAGCTTATAACTTAAGGGAATATACTTGTATGGAATTAATTAAAACTTTTTCCGCGAGAAAAAATGGAATAAAAAATCTACCAAGCGTAAAACTGCCGCAAAATGAAGGGCATTTTATGTTGTGACCTTGTGCAGGCACAGGGGCTGTGAGCCCCAATCATGCTAACTTCTGCTCATTTTGAGTTTGACTCGCTTATTTATTGTAATTTCTGTTCGTTTTGGGTTTCATCTATTTATCGATTCTTTTGATAGATTATTTGATTCTAATTTTGCTCATTTTTGGTTTAATGGTGTTCTTTACTTTTCCTTGAAAACTTATTTTACAGAAAAAATTTTTTAATTAATTTTTGGAAACTGATGCTCTCCAATCATTTGTTACTCTTAAAAAGGGCTCTAGAACTTTTAATTCCCAATCAAATTAGCCCCTTTAAAATGGCAATGATATTACGAGTTATAATAGAGCAGCGCTGCCTATGATATTTTTAATACACTTAATACAGGCATGTACATAGTTCTTTTGTGTAATTGAAACTCACTCTATACATTCTATAGACTTTTCAACTTATCACCCTTATTTAAATTAGTTACAGTAACCGTAGAAGTAGTGTTAAAAGTATACATGTTGTCTTCTGGCTATTTCATAATCTGTCACAACTTACCCTGAAAGGTATAACTTAACAATAAAAGCCTTTATTGTGATATTACTATGTCACCCTTTTGACAATTTACATGATCATAGTTGGTTTTGATTTAGTATAAAATCTGCCAAAATATTCTTTAAAAGCTTCAACTTAATGCCCTTAGCTTGTGTAGTAGCAATATTTGTCGTGGCAGAAGTAGTATTAGGAGCAATATGCATATATCATCTTGTTTTTTTTTGTTTTTTTTCAACATCCGATTTTTTTTCAAAACCCGAAGTTTCAACTTAATCAACAAATCAATTCTTAAGATATGCTCTTTTGACAGTCTAATTACACATAGTGTCCTTTGTTATTTCGAATGTGCCATCATTATTCTCTCAAATTTTACTTTCATATACTTAGCCTTAGTAGTACTAGCATCACAGTAGTTGCGGTGGTAGAAGGAGAAGTAGTTGCAGTGTTGGTACAGCATTAGTAGTAGTGGTAGCAGTAACAGTAGTAGCAGCAGCATTAATAGCGGTAGTGGCATTTACATCTTGCCTTTTGATCAGTTGAACATTCCTTTCATAATGCCCAGGAAGTTTCATCTTGGCACAGTAAGACGTTACAAAAACATTGCTGATTTGCAATTTTAACCCCCCCCCCCTATTGTCGCCCTTTTCATCTTCATACTCTAGGGCTGTTGCAATCCAAGTAGTAGTTGGAATAGTTTAGCTGAAGTAGTAGTATTAATACAAGTAGCAGTGGTAGTAGTGTTGGTAGTGGCATGTATATCATACCTTTTTGTCAATTTTTCTTCCCCTTTAAACATTCTTTGAAAGTTCCAACTTAATTACCAAAATCCATTCTTGAGATACACCCTTTTGATAATCCGCATGCGCATAGTGTGTTTTGATTCAGTTCGAACTCCCTCTCAGTATTTTGTCAAATTTTCAATTTCACACGCTTAGCCTCATTTGCACTAGTATCATAGTAGTAGTTGTAGTAGTAGGAACATTAGTAGCAGTAATGGTGTATAATTATAAGTAGTAGCAACAGTATTAATAGCAGTAGTAGCTGGCTCATTATACCTTTTGGTCAACTGAATATCTCACTCATGATACCCCTGAAGTTTCCATTTGGCACGATAAATCGTTCCAAAAATATTGGTGATGCGTCCGTATTGTCAATCTGTGTGCACATAATATGCTTTGACTTAGTTTAACGTTTCCCCTCAACGTTTCCTCAGATGTTTATTTCCATATCCTCAGCCTCAGTAGTACCCGCTATAGAAGTAGTAGCTCCAGTGATAGTAGTGGTAGCAATAGAAGCAGCGGTAGTTGTAATAGTAGTAGCGTGCAAATATTGTCTTTTTGGTCAATTGATCATCTCCCTTATCATTTCCCGAAAGTTCGAAATTAATTTACTTAAACATTCCTAAGTTATACGCTTTTGACAATCCATAAACATAACATGCTTTGTTTTAGTTAAATATTCCTTGAAAGACTCACTTTAATATCCTTCCTATTTTGGGAAAGTATTTGTCAAACATGCATACCTTTTCTCAAGAACATATACTAGATGAAAACAATGAACAAATTACCTACCTTACAGCCCTTCCCCTGAGGCCTCGGGGCGGAGGGGTTGACATACCCAAACGCATAATTACTGAAACTTCAAACAATGCTGAAAAAATAGATGTCCAAAAATTGGGTGTTTGTTTTTGGGAAATGATGGGTGTGAGGTGGCTGCTCTCAAATCACATTTGACTCTTAAAAAGGGTACTATAACTTCCAATTTCATATCAAATGAGCCCCATTTGAAGTTCATACGAAAGCCATTCCATAAAAACCTCATATGTCCCCTGGTCATAACTTAAAGTCCTTGCCCCTGGACTTTGGGGGGTTGTGTCTACCCTGGAGGCATTGTTTTAGGTTCAAATCACTTTTGACTTTTGAAAAAAGCTCTAGAACTTCCGATTTAAAATCAAATGACACCCATCTGAAGTTTATACAACAACCCATTCTAAAAAAAACCTTACATTCAGGGCATAACTTAAAGTCAATGCCCCTGGGCTCTGGTGGGTTGTGTCAACACTGGAAGCATTGTTATATGGTATTTGGACTATTCAGTTTTGGAATAAATATCTCACAATTTCAATCAGATGCATTTCATAAAAGAAGGGTAGCTAGGGGAGGGGCTAGTTGACTTCCATCCCTTTTGACTCTTAAAGCGAAACTAGAACTTATAATTTTCAAACGAATGAGCCACATTTTAAGTTTATATAACCATCCTTTCAGTGAAAACCTTAAATGCTCCTGGGGCATAGCTTACAACCCTTGCGCTGAGGGCTGTTGGGTGGTTGTCATCCTCAAAGACATAATTTCTGGACTTTTCAATCACATTGAACACAATTTTTATCTCAAAATTTTAATTGGATGTGTTGGGAGAAATGATGGGGGTGGAGAAGGGGGCTGGTGGTTCTCAATTCACTTTTGACTCTTAAAGAGGGTACTAAAACTTTTGATTTCAAATCATATGAGCCCTAAATAAAGTTTATACAAACAGCTATTCCATAAAAACCTTAATTACCCACAGGGCATTGCTTACATCCCTTGCTCCGCGGCTCTGGGGGGTTGTATTAACCCTAGAGCCATTGTAATATGTTCTCTGGACCATTTTTGAAGAAATTGGCTATCTCACAGTTTCAATGGGATGCGTTTGGTGAAAAGAAGGGTATTCGGGGGAGGGAGGCTAGTTACCCTCCATCATTTTTTATTCTTAAAAGGGAACTATAACTTCCAATTTTCAGCCAAATGAGACTCTTCTAAAGTTTATGCAGCCATACCTGTTATAGAAACTTTAAGTGCCCCTGGGGCATAACTTATAACCTTTGCCCCCAGAATCTGACAGTTTGCTTCGACGCCAAAAGCCTTGTTGTATAATCCTTGGACTATTTTGAATAAAATATTATCTTAAAATTTCAATTGGATACATTATGAGACATTACGAGGCATGTGTGTGTTTGTAGCCGCTGCCCAATCACTCTGAATCTCAAAAATGGCACTAAAACTTCTGATTACCAATCCAATGAGTCCCCTACGAAGTCTATACGATCATCTCTTCTATATAAACTTTATATGCCCCCAGGTCATGAATTACAACCCTTACACTGAGGGCTGTAGAGGAACTGTCATCCTCAATGACAAAATTTCCAAATCTTTCAACTACGTTAGACAAATTGGTTATCTTAACATTTGGATTGGATGTGTTTGGGGAAATGTTTGGCGTGGGAGCTTTCAATCGAATGAACCCTGTTCAAAGTTTCTTCGGCAACTCCTCTGCGAAGTGTCCTGGTCTAAAACCACAAAAAAATAAATAATACATTGTGCCAAGATTGTTCTTTACTTAAGCAGCGGTATTGTGGTGCCATGTTTTGGTAGAAAAAAATTTCATAATTTTATGAGAATAAAAGTGCTGCGGTTAAGGTTGGAAATTAGGTTAGTAGCTAGTTCCGTCTTAAATCAAAAGCTAAGCAGGGTTGCGTTCGATCCAAATTTACATGATTATTATGATGGGCTTTGCCCTAAGGATCCCCACAAAGGCAATAGAAAAACACAGAATTAAATGAGAAAAAAACTTTTATCCTAAACATATATTAGATGATCAAAGGGTTAAAAATTTGTAATGAGTAGTCATAAGATAATTATTTTTAGTTCTACTGAATTTACTTTGTCAGGATCAAATGTCCTGAATAAGGTGTTTTAAGAGTGGAAGTTCGGTAGGAAGATGAACACCGACATCAGGAAGCTCCAATTTTATCATCCGTGAGAAATTGAACAGTTGGATATCTGTATCACATGAGTTGTATTTATGGCTGCAACCATGATGCGTCCATGAAATTCTCTGACTAGATAGGGATTTCAACATTTATGGTAGAATTTTATATTGGATGGTGAAGCCCGCCATATTTTAAATTTGAAAATGGCGGGAAAGAGAAAATTTTTTGTCCCGGTCAAAAATACAAATATAGTAAGTGCTGTTTAAGTTTCCTGAATAAAAGAAATATGCCAAGTTAACCAACCTAAAATTCTTATCTTTCCTCATCATAGGCTGGCTTTTTTTCGTGAAATGTCTCCTTCACTAATTTTGGCAACTGTTTTCTCTACTTAACTAGGCTAAATGAAATAGCCTACATCTAGTCTAACCTATTAATATAACAGGAGTAGCACAATATTCCTCATTTCACATTCTTGTTGAATTCAAGAAACACTTAGTTATTAGGCTACACCATAGGCCTATTAGTTAGATTAAAGTTACTTTGAGGCCTAAGGAAAAGCATTTTAAGCTGGGTAGTTTCTTGAATAGGCCTAAGGAAGTGTTAAAAAATAAAGTAAAATCCCAGACAAGTTACTTTGTGCTATCTTACATTAGGGTAGGAAAAATGAAACTCTCTGGGTAGGCCTAGAACTACAGACTAAAACATGCTGAGGGAAAGTAGCCTATTTTGAATTAGGCTTCCTATCCCTTCTACCTCTAGAAGGCACTAGCCTTAAATGACCTTTAAAAAATGTGTTATGATACTGAAACCTTCCACAATAGATCTTCTGCATAGCCTAAAATAAAGCTCAAGAAAAGTTCAGCTTCACAATCTAGGCCTAACTCATTCCCAATTCATGAAGTTTCAAAGATCTGCAAATATATTTCCTAAATTTTGGAAAGACCCACTGATATGGCTTAAAATTCAACTCAAAATAACAGGAATTATATTTCCAAAACTAAAACCAGAGAAGAAGAGACTGAAAACTAAGGTATAATGTTCTTTTTTCTAAACTTCTAGGTATAGGCCTAGACCTGTCAAACAGACAAATTTCTAAGACTGAGGAATCAGAAGAGTGCTAACATAGTAGCTTGCTGATACCTTCCCATAGGCCTAGTATGTTTTAGCCCTGTATTCCTTACTGAAATTTTCTTAGCTTAGGCTAAGCTAACTTTACAAGTACTGTCACTTTACATTTTTTTCTCCCACAGTGTATTGATTTTCACTTCTGAATTTTAAATTCAAGCTTCCATGTACAGGTCCATAGTGAAAGCAAAATATGGGTCTTCCTGTATTCAAGCTCTTGTAGTTGATTCTTCTGCAGAGCCTATAAGCTTTTAATCCTCAACATAAAGACTTTTCTTATTTTTTGTAGCTTCTAGATCATCATCAATAAAAACATTAATCAATGTTGGACATAAGTTTATTCCCTGAGGGACAACACTGTCAACTTCCAAGAATAATTCTTGTCCATTTTCACCAAATACTGTAACTCTCTGCTTTATTCTTGTAAGAAACTTCATCACCCGTTCTACCACCTCCAGATGGATGCCAATAGCTGTTAGTCTTTTCTTCAGTCAGTGATGACAGATTTTATGGAATGCTTTGACAAAATAAAAAAGAATCATGTCAACTAGAGTATCATGATCTAGCAACTCAATGATATAGTCATAAGCATCAATAAGATTTATCTCAACTGATTGCCCAGACCAGAAGCTATGTTGGCTGTCTGTGAGCAGTTGGTTATCAAAAAAATGTTCTTGAATTGTGGTATTCACAATTCCTGCAAGAATTTTACTTGCTCTGACAGAATTTTACTAACTTGGACAGGTGTACTGTTTACATTTTACCAATGTTGAGGAACTTGTTTGATGTCTAGAGACTTTAGGAACAGTTTTCTTTTTTGGATTCAATCTTTTGAACCATTGTTCTATATCTATAACAATATAATACAATCCATAACATGTTGATAAATTGTATAGGCTTCTCAATATTTTACTGAAGTATTTATGGCAAGGGGCATTATCTAGAGGTGTGAAAACTGACTTGAACTGTTCATTCAGGACTTCAGCTATGTCTCCAGGATTAGCTATAGTATCCTTATTAACTGAGAGTTCTGTTACTGAATGTGTACTGAAGTTTTAAATAGAGGTATATTTCCAAAACTTCTTTGGATGGTTTTTGATGCAGATTTTAATCACTCCTCATACTAGTCTGTAAGTTCTTTTACAAAGTACCAGACTTTGTTTTCCATTAGTTTAAAATTGTCATAGTTTACCTATGTTGGAACATCCTTGTACTTTCTCTTGTTTCTTTTCAGTTACTGGCTGGATTTCTTTTGTGATATGAGGGAGGGTTCTAAGGCTTTGTTTCCAATTGATTGTTATACATTTTGCAGCTGTCTGCACAAGCACCCTTTTCAAATCAAGCCAAACCTACTCTATATTTTTCATTTCAACAGAGGCAGAGGCAAATCTCCAGCATTTTTATTGGGGGGGGGGCAAGAGGGGGTTCATATCCAGATAGTCAAGGGGCTATGGGCTGTATAATTTTTTCTTTAAGCTATTGTGCGGGGGGGGGGGGAAACTGCCCCCTTAACAAAGGACCAATCTTATCCTTAACATCTTTGCTTCCTTATTTTTAACAAATGGGAGATCCTGGAGAGTTGGGCTCCGGCCCCCCTTGGTACCTATTTGGGAAATTAATAGCCTGATATAATGAATACTGTTGGAGGCACTCAAAGAGTGGGTCATTCTGGTCATCATTGTTACCCAAAGCATCATAGCCATTAATTTGTGAGATTTGGGGCAGGTCAAAGTCTCCAACAATTAAATTGTAATGGGAGGATGACTCATCACTGAATTTTTAGACATTGTAATTGCTGTGTGGGAACTTTTCTGACAGGGGGGGGGGGGGCTTAAATACACTCTATAATTAAAGGGTGGTCCTTTTGCTCAATCTTTATCCACACCTGCTGTGCCCATGTCCTATACTGAAGATCAAGTTTGAAAGTTCCTACCTTCAGGGTCGTTGTGATGTACAGGACAGTTCCTCTTCCTTTAGGATTCACAAGGTTTGGAACCATTGTAAACCAGGGATCTTTGCCCCAGTAAGTCAATGCCACACCCATGCAGGGCTAACAAAACTCTTAGTATCATCAAGCACACAATCACTAGTAGTTCCCCAGTAATAGTGACTGGACTCTATAAAAGCCTGGTGATACCTAGATTGAATTATGGAATGTGAATTACTACACAAATTAATAAAACAGACCAGATAGCTCTTGAATCTGCTTAAAGACAGGCAACTAAATGCATTAAAGATCTCAAAGATAAAGAGTATGGATGTTGACTGCAGAGCCTGAAGCTACATACTCTGACTTAATTTCAATGCTGAGGCAACATGATAATGACCTATAAGTTGCTCCAGTTTGATGACAAAGACTATTTCTTTGACAATCAAATAACAAGTCTGTGGAATTGTCTAAGCAAGATGACAGTGGGATCTACAACAATCAATAGCTTAAAATCAAATCTCAACAAGGACTGGGTAATAAAACCATGGCCCACTCAATGGGATGCAGCAGATGTCCCACAGCCCCATCACCAACATCTATTATACACTGGATTTGTCTATATTGCTAGCAAGTACAATTTAAGGTAATGCATCACAGTTTCTTTTGTGTTTGTGTGTATAAAAAACTCACTCACTTCAAGTGTAGTTGATATTACAGCCTATATTTTATATGTTTTGGTGGTGATACAACCTACATTACTGTAAAACACTAATAGTCCATCTTTATGTTCAGTATAGACATCATTAATGTCACTTAGTTCTGACTGACAAGACTGGAAAGAAGAATTATTTGAAGGTTTTCTTCTACAAACACTTGATAGGGCACTGACAAATGACTCATCATGATCTGTTGTAAATGTAGAGCTTACATTAGACATGTTTATGCTAAAATCTCTATAGGCTTTACCACTTACATAGTCTTGGCAAGCAGCAATATCTTCTGCATCTGCATTACCTACTAATTCAGGGAGGCTGCAGACTCTTTTGTTGGGACATACTTATCAAGCTACTATCTATACCTTTTCCTTACACCTTGGAATTCATAATCATGTTTATTCATTTTCATCCCCAATTCATTTCAGAGATGTGAGCAAATTTATTGTCATCCATACAAATGTAGCTAGTTTATCATCAAAATGGCATGAGTTTGTTGTTTTTGTTCAAAGCTGAAAACCCTGTGTGATTGCTGTGACTGTGTTTCTGCCTAAGAATTGTAGTGATCCTTCTGTTCATTTACAGCAATTAAGTGGCTATTATCAAATGCGAATACAAAGAGTCTATGTTTCTTCTTCTTTGGGTTTTAAATGTAAAGTAGTTGATTTTGAGTTCAATAATTAAGGACATGAAGTAGTCAATTTAGAGTTGAGACATTCAAGTTTTTTCTCAAAATCTTTGTTTTGTAATTATGTATCATAGCCCTTTCAAGGAGTGTTGATTGTGCTTTAAAATATGAGAATCTACTATTTTAACTTACTTACCTTTACTCACTATCATCAAAATTGGGATTGTTTGTGACTTAAATGCTCTTGGTATTGGTTGGTTATCACATAGTAAAATATATTCTGATATGAATTTTTTTTCCCAAGTTCAGTTCAAGCACTGGATGATAGTTCTCTTCATCAACATGTTACTGAGTATACTTGGTTCCAGATATGATCAAACCTGTCTATTTTAGCCTTTTTTATAAATAAGAACACTAGTTTGTCTTAAATTTTTGCCCCTTAAAATTTAAAGAAATCATATTGTGTGTTAGTACACTGTGCCTTCCTGTGTTAGTGGGACTATGCTATTAAATTCTAAGTCAAAATCGTTTCATGGCTTCTCTAGATGTAGATATGATGGATTGTTAAAGAGGGTTTAAAAGAACATAAGAGCCTGCCAAAACTGTCCTGGATATAATATCCATGAAAAACAAACTTTGGAGACACAATTTGGTCGTTAAGAAGGATAAATCCCTGTGTGTAAAGAGAGTCACAAATGTTTCATCAATCTCTCTGCAATTACACCCTTAATATATAGAGTAATCTATCATTGGATCCCTGGAATGTTGTCCAAAGATCTGTCAAACCATTATCTAAAATCCTCAGTGATCCAGTCTAGATTAGATTAATTTATTTCAAAAACATGTATACAAAACATTTTGCTGCACCTGCTGCCAACAAGCCCCGAGGGGCTTGTTGGCAGCAGGTGGCAGTCATCTCTACTCTACATATTACTACATACAAAGATTCTACTTATGACACTCATGCATTATTACTATACTTTTGCATCATTATCATACTATTCTTTTGCAAGGAAGAATCTCTTAACAACAGCCTTGAAGGAAGCCAAATGACTCGAATTTCTTATTTCAATTGGAATAATATCCCATACAGAGGGGATTGTCAGTAACTCTGGACATAAAGTCCAAATTATGTTCATGTCTTAGAAGGCATGGAGGATGTTAGCCCTACTCCTCTTTGTGATAGTTTCTGCTTGTTTTGGGTTTGACTTGGTTTTTTATTGTGATTTCTTTCTGTTCAAATAATATACATAATGAACAACATCGCTTCAACTTAATCTGGCCTTTCCACACACAAGGAAAGTTGTTCTAAGGCCATGAGAGATATGGGCAAAGTTGCTGTAAGGCAAAGAGAGTTGGGTAGAACATTTTGAGAATGTGCTAAACTGAGATAGAGCTGCAGGAAAAGATAAATAGGAAAATGAAAAAGTTTGTAATACCTTGGATGTGAAGGAAGATTTGTTTTGTGAGGAAGAATTAGCAACATTACTAAAAGGATTAAAAATAATAAGCTTCCATGTGCTGATAGTGTAGTAAACAAGTTTCTTAAATATGGTAGCTATAAGGTTAGAAATAAGTTACTGAAGATTATGAATAGGATTTTTATGGCACTTGGTATTAACCAAGTGACATATAGCAATCACAAATTCTGTCCGTCTGTCTGTCTGGGTCTGTTGGTCTGTCTGTCCTGGTTTTGCTACTTTAGGCACTTCCAGGTAAGCTAGGACAATAAAATTTGGCAGGCGTATCTGGGACCAGACCAGATTAAATTAGAAAAATAGATTTAATTGTTTTAAAAAGCAGAATTGTGGCAAAGAGTCAAACTTTAGCGTAAAGAGCAAGGGATTGCAGAGGGGACAACCCATTTCATATACGGAGTAATTTCTGTTCGTTTTAAGTTTTAATGTCGCTCCTTACTTTCAGCTAAAAAAAACTAGTTTTTTTATGTAATTCCTGAACGTTTTTGAATTAATGCATGTTTGATTTTGGCTCTCCACACTTAAATTATTAATGTGAAATTTGCATATTAATTCCTTTTTTGGCTAAATGGCTTTCTCTTAGTTTTGATCAGGCGATTTTGAGAAATAAGGGATGGGGAAAGCCTAGTTGCCCTGCAAATTTTCGGTTACATAAAACGGCAACTATAAATTTTAATTTTTAACAAATGTTTTTATTAGTAAAAAATATACATAACTTATGAATTAGCTTACATAACAAACTTTTATACTCTTAAATTTTTATTATGTATATGAGGGGGTTTGTTCCCTTGTTAATACCTCGCTCTTTGCACTAAATCGTAAGTTTTGTCCCAATTCTTTAAGAATGACCCCTGAATCCAAAAGGCAGTAGAATAAATAGTTGAAATTACTAAAAATACTATAGCATAAAGAGCGAGGTATTTATCTCCTCCTAAATACCTCGCTCTTTATGCTAAAGTATTATTAGAACCCCTCATATGCGTAATAATCTCTGTTCGTTTTAAGTTTCAATGCTACTTCTTACTTTCAATTGAAAAAACTTTTCCATGTTTATTTTTTCATTTTTTTTTATAGTAATTTCAGAAAATCCTGCGCCCTTTTCATTGAATTTCTGTTCCGCCATGACATATTTCTCCAAGGAAAGATCCTCCCACATAGCTCCCTCCCCTCAACCCCACCCCCAAAACCCCAAAAAAAATCCCCAGAAAACACTGTACACTTCCCAGTAACCATTATTATATGTAAACACTGGCCAAAGTTTGTAACTTGCAGCCCCTACCCCAGGGACTGTGGGGGAGTAAGTCATTCCCAAAGACATAGTTATTATGGTTTTTGACTATGCAGAACAAAATGGCTATCTCAAAATTTTGATCCAATGACTTTAGAGAAAAAATGAGCGTGGGAGGGGTCCTAGGTGCCCTCCAATTTTTTGATCACTTAAAAAGGGCACTAGAACTTTTCATTTCCGTTAGAATGAGCCCTCTTGCGACATTCTAGGACCACTTGGTCGATATGATGACCCCTGGGAAAAAAAAACAAAAAACAAACAAATAAACACGCACCCTCATTTGTCTTCTGAGTAAAAAATACGAAATTCCACATTTTTGTA
The DNA here is from genome assembly GCF_032884065.1 of Artemia franciscana. Lineage (NCBI taxonomy): Eukaryota > Metazoa > Arthropoda > Branchiopoda > Anostraca > Artemiidae > Artemia > Artemia franciscana. The sequence continues at coordinate 27,147,576 of NC_088881.1, forward strand.
GATAGAAGCTTGAGACTTCTACAATAGGGTTCTCTGATACGCTGAATCTGATGGTGTGATTTTCGTTAAGATTCTATGACTTTTATGGGTTGTTTCCCCCTATTTTTTAAAATAAGGCGCATTTTCTCAGGCTCGTAACTTTTGATGGGTAAGACTAAACTTGATTAAACTTTTATGTTTAAATTCAGCATTAAAATGCGATTCTTTTGATGTAGTTATTGATATCAAAACTCCACTTTTTAGAGTTTTGGTCGCTATTGAGCCGGGTTACTCCTTACTACAGTTTGTTACCACGAACTGTTTGAAACAGCTTTAGTAAAGGCCTTATTATTGTATGGTATATAAGACAAATACATTAAAGTGATCAGTGCTATGTACGAGAATAATACTGCTGCAGTTAAGGTAGGAAATGACGTTATCAGCTGGTTTTGTTTTAAATCAGGAGTTAAGCAGGTTGTTTTCTATCCCCCTTTATATGGATCATTTTGATGGACTTCATCTTATGGAGCACACGAAAGGCCATTGGAGACCATGGAATAAAATGGGGAGGGAAAACTCTCCTGGACTAAGATTATGTTGATGATTCAAGCATCCTAGATGAAGGTATGAGCAAAATGAATGAACTTTTAGAGGTTTTGCAAATTCAGGGTGATAGAATAGGTTTGAAAATTAATGTTAAGAAGACAAAATCACTAAGGCTAGGATTGGACAAAGATGAAAAAGCAAAATTGGGTAACAAAAGATTGATCAGGTGGACAGCTTCACTTACTTTGGAAGTATTGTTAGTAAAGACAGTTTTAGCAGTGAAGATCTAAAAAGTAGAATACCCAAGGCTCAAGATGTTTTTTTACAGTAAAAAAAAAAAAAAAGATGGCGGAAATTTGGTCTGCAAACCAAGATTATAGCATTGATTGCTTTCTCTGATTGCTGCACAGTTGGTCATTTTTGTGTGTAGTCATTTGTGATCTTGTGAAAGGCTAGATTGATGCCAAGCAGGGGCTGGTAACTTGTGTTCTGCAGCTGCTCTTTATTTCTAAGAAAGACAAGATCAAGGAGGACAGTGGTCAAATATTGCTCTGAAGCAAGGGTGCTCTCCTAAAAGCAGATGAAGATTTGCTCAATGTTTTCCAGAGAAATTGTCCATTCTGGGTACCTGGCTGACTGACCATATTTCAAACAGTAGACTGTACAAAAAGTGTGGTTCAATCCTACTTTCTTTGGCTATTACGAGAGAAAGATAGAGGTGGCTATAGTATGTTCTGCAGCTTAAGGATGACATATTGCCAAAGATTGTCCTTTTCAGACAACTGTCTAAGGCTAAATAGAAAGCAGGTAATCCATGGTTGGGGTGGGAGGATGTCATAAAGAAAGATCTGAAGAAAATTGAAAATTTCCTTGTAGGGTGTAACTAGACCTCCGTTGCCTGTGCAACGGGAAGTGTTGCAGCAACTGTGCCCTATGGGACACAGTTGCGGAGCAACAGTCTCCATTATGTCCTTCAGAGGACATTTTTCTAATGCGGCTTCGATTGTTATCTTGAAGCATCTTTGATATGGTTTTATTTTACGCGATAAAAAAAACGGTTTTTATTTTTCATCTGGAAAACTATTAGGAATTTTTACACACTTTCTGAGGAACCTTTTAATCCATTTCACGTTTCCCGTCTCTCAGAAAAATTTCAAATTTTTAAATTGCTCCGAGGACATGACAACACTTCTAAATAGAAAACCTACAGAATGAATTTTATATCCGGAAAACTATTGCAAGTTCCAGTCTTATGGGATCGAGATCTGTCGAACCGCGTTGGAAAAAAATTCTAGCTGGCCCAGAACCGAAGTTACCTCTAGAACGTCGAAACTTCGGAAATTATTTCTAAGAGAACGAAGCAACTTGGTATAAAGAACACTTCCCTTCTTCTTGCATAACTTTCATAGCACTACTCGATAAAAATAAAATAGACATCAAAATCGAAAATTTAAGAAAATTTCAAAAAATCGGAACGAGATTGACTTTTCCGGAATTATTTCCGGGAAATCTGTAAGAGCTACGGAATTTTGTGCTCCGGTTCTCGAAGAGACAAATGAAAGTTCTACATGAGTTCAGCATAACTGTATTTCTAACAAGTTTATTTCCGAAGCTAGGGTCGTCTTAACTTGACGCCAAACATCGAACGCAGAGTTTCTAAGAAAAAAAAGGTTTTATTTTTTTTTTTTATGGAAAACTGTTAGAAATTTTAGGAACTTCTCTGGAAATTTTTTACTCTTTTTCACGTTTCCCTTCCCTCTGAAAAATCTCAAATTTTTAACTCTTACCACTTCGGAGCTACAGGTCGCTGATCACGGTGAAAAAAAAAAAAAAAAAAACTACGAAAGCAATAGTGTTGCTCCGCAACACAATGAGGGAGGCTTTGAATAAATTTGGATGCCAGATCAGCATGCATAGCTGTGTTGGCCTCAGGCAACAAAAGAATTATCCTCCTTCAATCACCTCAATCCTCCTTCAATCACCTCAGATTCTCTTCAAAATAGGGGAAATCTAACTTAAATGATTGATTAAACCTATAATTAGACTAGGCCTACAATTTTTGCTTTAACTTTATTCCTAAAATCCTTCAACCCTCTCTATTTCTACAATTTAACTTCTATAATTAGTAAATCATTTTATAAAAGTACCTCAGGTTGCGGGATGCCAAATTTGGGAGATGAGAATTTGCCTCCTAGATACTGAAAAATGCCTTTTGGCATTTTTATTCAGAAAGACCTTTTTTGGCGTATTTTTTAAAAACGTTGAAAAAAAGAATTGCACCCCCCCTAGATTCTGAAAAATATATTTAACCCTTCCCCCCCTCAAACACTTACACGAATTGGTACCACTGCTGAAACCAGAGGATTTTCAAATATTCACATCAAGTACTTCTCAGCACAAAAAGTTGAACGTATTTTTTATTATTCAGTGTTTGTTTATTTGAAAATAAATTCACAAAAAATCAACTTCAACCTAGTCTCCCTTGGAAGGCTCCATGACCACAAAGGAAAAGGGTTAGAAAAGAAATATACCAACAAAAAAAGCTAACAAAAAAAAAAGAAAAAAAGAAAAAAAAAATGCTATCTCGAATGTTAATAACAGTATGATCCAGTTATCTCAATGTTTACCCATAAACTCTATAAATATAATTTACATCTGGATTTCCATTTATTTTGATATTTCTTCCTGTATTAAATTGTGGGGAATTCTTCCTTGTGAATAATTATTTTTATTAACATGTCTTCGTAGTTTTTTTTTTCGATAACTTCTATCTCCACGCTGTAGAAATATTAATTTATTATATAGTGTATACAGCTCAGGATTATGCCAGGTTTTTCTTTTCATATCCCCAGAAACCCAAGGTGTTTGAAACAGGCAAAATGAGCTATTCTATTATTTTTCTTTTTTTTTCTTGAAATTCCTAAATATTTGGCACACGGTGCTTTTAAGTATTTGATTCGTCGCTGCATATTTTTATTGCTCTATCATGAGGTTTTATATGGCTGTTGAATTTTCAACATTGTGAACATGGCTGTTGAATTTTCAATATATTGTTTTCAATTTCAACTTGGCTGTTGAATTTTTCAATATATTGTTGAATATATGACTGTTGAATGTATTTATATGGCTGTTGAATTTTCAATATATTGTTTTCAGTTTCAACTTGGCTGTTGAATTTTCAATATATTGTTGCATATATGACTGTTGAATGTATTTATATGGCTGTTGAATTTTCAACATTGTGAACATGGCTGTTGAATTTTCAATATATTGTTTTCAATTTCAACTTGGTTGTTGAATTTTCATTATATTGTTGAATATATGGCTGTTGAATGTTTTTATATGGCTGTTGAATTTTCTTTTGAAGGAGTCAACAAAGAAACTTTTAGGGAAAGTATCCCCAGGAAGAGTGTTTGAAATCGAAGTTTAATATTGATTAATGAATTTATGAATTAATTGAATTAATTGAAGCTGTGTACTTTTGTGTCTGTCTTGTTAACTAGGGAATTGAGGGCATAGTACAACAAAAGCTCAACAGAAGAAGGTGATTTTATGTACTTTTAGAAGACAGCGCTCAGCACTATGTTAATCCTTTTGCAAATATACTAGCCATTGGTAACAAGTAATCCAGTCCACCCTCCATTTCTTTTCTATAATATTTTGAAATTAATATATTCAGATAATGAATGGTAATTAAACTCAGGTGACTAATCTACAATAATTAATTTGGTAGTTAATATGCACTGGTAATTAATGGTAATTAAACTATAATCATTAACTTACAGTAAATAATTTAGCAATTGATTTACTCTGGTAATTAATCTATGCTTTGCACAATTCTTATTTCCAGGAAAAAAGAGAGACAGAGGAAAACCTCCCTAGTATTAACCAGCCAAGTACTTCAAAACGGCAGCTATTCACTTCCTCTTCAGAAAGTTTGCCATTACAAAGCTTTAATTTTCAAGAAAAATCACTGCCAACAATAAGCCAAACATCTAAAAAACATTTGGAAGATTTAAAAAGTGGGGTAGTCTGTGATGTAAATGAAGAAAAATCGGAAAAAAGTTCAGCGTGTCCTGATATAATAAAAGAAGGATTTGATGCAAAGAATAACCCAACGGAAGTAGAAGTTGAAATGAGTCCTGATAAAAATGTAGGTGCTAATAATGACAATGCTGCTGTTGCGGAATTTGCTGAAGAAAATGAAGAAAGAGGGCTTGTAGAGCCTGAGCCAGTTGGCAATGGGGTAGTTAGAGATGGTATTGAAAGTGAGAGTAGTGGAGAAGAAGCTGTTTCAGATGAAGAGTGAGTTGCTTTTTTTGGAGAAGATTTAGCTCTATAGATATTTTGCGTAATTATTTACTTAATAATATGATTAATATTTATATAAAACTTAGTTAATTAATGCATCTTTTTGGGTAGAATATTTAAGCTATATTTTAAGACCCTAATATCTAAAATTTCAGTGTAACTACCAGCCTCAAATGGGGAAATATCAGGGTTACAACCCCTGTGATGCAGTATGAAATAATTTCTATTTGTTATAAATTTTATACTGCTTGTCAAATGAAAAAGTGTATGCAAAAAATGTAAGCTTAAAAATTATTGCTTTTAAGTTTTTGGCATGTTGAGTTTTTAATTTAATTTTTATCAAGATTGGGAGGAGGGGCAACCAATTTTACAAATTTACTTGTTATTCGCCGACTATTTTTTCTTGTCAGTAATAACTAATGTAGCAAGGATAGTGAAAATTTAACTTGATAGTATAGATTTTTTAACTTGATACTAAGCCTACATAACAAGACGTAACTTTAAAGATTACAAAAAAAAATTGGAATTCGATTTTTAGTGAACAAGACCTCCAAATGCAGTTTTGATTGCAGTGGGCACCCAAAAAAAGAAAAAGAAAAGAAAAACCAGGGTGAAAAACTAATTCATTTTACTTGTTTATTTTTGTGATTTTGTGTGGCAACACTGGCAAAAATATGGCACTGCCCTAAAGACTTTATAGCTTTGAAACAACCAAAAGAAAAACCTTAGAAAATAGTTATTTTTGTAAACGAATTAACCTAAGTGGGCAAAAAAAAAAATTATTTTGGTGTCGTTGGTACTTTCCACATAATGCATAATGTTTTCTTTCATATCTTATAACCCGAAAAAAAAATGCTTTGTACATTACTTTACTGTAAACAGCATTTTACAACTAATTAATTACCTATCAAGGGCATTCTGAACCCAGTGTTGGATAGTGTTGATGCTTGAATACCCTTGGATTTTGCTAAAAAAAAAAAAAAAAAAAAAAAAAAAAAAAAAAAAAAAAAAAAAAAAAAAAAAAAAAAAATGACTGAAGTTAGGAAATTTGTGGTTTGTTAATAGGGATTCATTATCATGGGAATCCAAAGATTTTCCTTTATTAATTGAAGTGAATTCTCTTCAAGAGATCTTTATTTCCAATCTGTATTATTCTTTGGCAAGTAAAAGGTTTTACTGGTGCCCTTTAGAATGTAAGAATAGATAAGAAGTACAACAATATTATTTATTTAAAAACAAAAGTAAGAAATTCACAATTTCAGATAATATTTAAATATACACACAGGTGTGTACATGATATACTTGTATATATTTTTCTATTTAAGTTAGGTTAGGAACGTTTGAATGTTCCTAACGCTTCAGTGAATGTTTGAGAACCATTCCGATAAAACATTTTTCCAGAAAGACTCTTCTCCCGAATCTTACCCGCCTTGGGCTGTTTGTCACCCTGTTTCCACCTTTTCTCCTGTTCACTGGTTAATCCCTAGATATGGAAAAACTTTTGTCCCTCACATGGAAGCTAGAAACCTTTACAGTAAGGTCCTCTGATATACTGAATCTGATGGGGTGATTTACTATTAAAACCTTTTACTTCCTATGGGCGTTTCTGCCCTTTCTCAAAAATCATACAAATGTTCTCAGGCTCATAGCTTTTGATGGTTGCATGAAACTTGATGAATTTTATATATCTGGAGCTGGCATAAAAAGCCATTTCATTTGATGTATATGGTAAAATTCTTGTTAATTGACTTCTTGCTATCTCGGAAAGGGTTTAGGTTAGGAAAATGAAACTTTCAGGGGGTGGGTCTACAGGCTAAAGCATGTCCCGAGAAGTTATTTTAAAATACCCACTTCCACTTCTTCTCCCTCTAGAGGGTTCTGAAATTTGCCTACATGACAGGTCTATATATCTAATGAAAATTTGACAAAACAACATTTTACCTTAATTTTCAGTTACCAGTTGCTTTTACTCTGCCTTTAGTTCTGAAAATGCAATTCCTGTTATTTGAGTAGAATTTTGAGCCATATCAATGTTTTTTTTCAAAATTTAGGAAATGTATTTGTATATCTTTAAAACCTTGTAAAATGGAATTGAGCAAAGTTATGAAGCTGAAAACAATTTTGTTGTACTTCAATTAAGCAGAAGATCTATTTTGCAAGGTTTCACTTTTATAACACAAATATTGTTAAAGGTCATCAAAGGTCAGGGCCCTCTAGAGGGAGAAGGAGTAGAGGTAGTTGCTTCAAAATACCTTACCAGGACATACTTTAGTCTGTAGATTCATCCCTGAAAGTTTCATTTTCCTCACCTAAACCCTTTCTGAGATAGCGAGAAGTCAATTAACTAGAATTTTGCCGATGTATATATTGTTATCGAAATTCTTTGTTATGGAGTTTTGGTTGCTATTTAGCCGAGTTACTTGTTAATTACAGTTTGGTACCACGAACTGTTTAATTGATTGATCAGGCTTGAAATCCAATCCGAGAAAGGGCATTGATGGCGGACATGGACATTAATTTCATGACAACTTTGTATAGCTATTTCTGAGACCCATATTATATGACTTCCACAACTTTAGTGGTAACGTCAACAGTTTGTGGTATCAAAAAGCTTGTGGTAACGAACTGTAGTAAGGAGCAACCCGGCTCAATAGTAACCGAAACCCTAAAAACGAAATTTTGATACCAATATATACATCAAAAGAATTTGCTCTTTTTAATGTATAATCTTCATCAAGTTTAGTTGGATCCATCAAAAGTTACGAACCTGAGAAAATTAGCCTTATTTTGAAAAAAAGGGGGGGGGGGAAACACCCCCTAAAAGTCATAGAATCTTAATGAAAATCACACCATCGGATTGAGCTTATCAGAGAAACCTACTGTAGAGGTTTCAAGCTCCTATCTGCAAAAATGTGGAATTCCACATTTTTTGCCAGAAGAAAGATCACAGATGTGTGTTTATTTGTGAGCAAAACAATTTTCTATGTTGGATCTTTTCTGTTGGACGTTCAGCGGTAGATACAAGAAAAAGCCGAAACAATATCGCTTTCGATATCGATACTTACGTTTCGATATCAATATTTAGTGCGATATGTCGATATGCAATATCGCCTAACACTGTTGCCTGATCTATTCTGTGATTAGGAATTTTCTGGTAACCATTAGTGGTGTTCTGATTTATTTGGAGCAAAAACAGTATCCCAATAAACAACCATCATCCTGTAACCTGGATACCAAAAGCTAGCATCTCCAGTAACAATAAATAACTAATTTATTCTAAGATTGATATTCTCCTTTGAATACTCTACAACAGCAATAATAAGATTCTCAATTTAGACAAAGCTAAAGTTGGAAAATTAATTATGTACTATTTTCCTAAAAAAAAGTCAAAGAGCTATTTTTGCAAACAATAATAATATAAACGGCTTGTAAACTGTAGTTTTATCTTGATGAAACTACAGTGTTTAGGATATTTAGATATATATATATATATATATATATATATATATATATATATATATATATATATATATATATATATATATATATATATATATATATATATATATATATATATATATATATATATATATATATATTATATATATATATATATGTAATGAATTATATTATATTACGTTTATTGTTTGAGAGAAAGGTTGAGATGGCTTGGAAACGTTCAGTGGATGAAGCATGACAGATTGCCAAAGATCTTCCTTGTCTGCCAGCCTTCTAGGGTCAAACGAAAAACAGGTTATCTCCGGATGGGGTTGGAGGATGTTGTAAGGAAATATTTAAAGGAATTTAAGGGAAATAGGAACTTCTTGGGAGGGTTTAAAGAGGTAGCCTTTAAGAATTTGGGATGGAAGAGGAGCTCGTATAGCTGTGTTGGCCTCATGCGGCTTGATGCTGCAGTGAGTTGTTAGCAGTTGGAGTAGTCTATTATATTTCAATGCATGTTCAAAGATTTAAGCATGGCTAAACTGTGAATTGATAAAATGACTGATTTTGGTTAAGAATTTGGGATTTTGGGACCACCGATTTTTGGTAAAAATTTATCAGTACAGCAAAAATAGGTGAATTGAACGGAATATGCAGAAACTATAAAAAAAAACGAAAAAAATATATAGTAGATTTAGAGGAGTTGACGAGGAAAAAAGTAGGAAAAATTCTCATTTTTAGGAAATATATAAACAAGTTCCTATGCCAGTACCTGCTAAAAGAAAAGATTTTTATTGGCCAGTAAAAGATAGCTTGTAAAAGATCGCGCTGTAAGAGATAAATTTCGATTTGTTATCATCAATTTCCCAAAAAGGTGGAAATGTGATTGATGATTTTGACAAGCCAAAACAAATAAACTCATGATTGCTTGTGTTTTTACTGGTTTTTCTTTTGAGCCTGTGGCAACCCTGGCCATTATGCTCAGTTTTATTCATCTGCTTTTTCATTTTTCTTCAGCCCAATTGAGTTACTACAACGCAGAGAATTGGAACTAAAGACACCAGCGAATAGCGATGAAGAAGATGACAGTTTAAATAGTATCAAGAAGCAAAAGCGCCCTCTTCTAAAAAGATTTACGAAGAAGAAGCAGAAACCGGCTGCACAGCGTTCACTTAATCCGACTTTTGAAGGGATGGATGGACCCAATCAAAGGGAGATTCCAAAAGGTATTTGAAAATAATTTTCTTCATAGGCTTCTAGCAGATAAGTCTCTTTGATAACAACAATAAAAAAGAGGGGATATTCTCTTGTAATGATTAGTTCTACTGGCTTCCATTGTATAACGGAATATCTCTTGCTTCAGGTAAGCATCGCATAGCATTAAAGGATTAATTGCAGATCATTGACTGGCGGGAGACACCGAAATTATCTTTCATATAATTACTGTATGTATCTATTTAATTTCCATTCATATATAAATTACACAATTCATATAATCTATACCATTTTTACACTATTTTATTTTAATCATCTAAGTAATTATCATAAATATACATTACCATATAGGCTACTATAAAAATTGTCTAATGCATGTCAAAAAGTCTTCCATCCATTTTTATGTCTTACTTTAATTGGCCCTATTTTAATATGATTTATAGGATGCAGAATGCTTTGTTTTGTGATGCTTTTTTTTGCCCCCAAAAAAGACACAAAAGGATATTTCTTCTGTTTAAAGATAAAATTTTTACATGTGACACAAAAAAGTTAATCGTTATGGATCATATCCGAACCTGTGTTTGAAATCTTGGTAAGGATTTTCATCTATTTTCAAAATACGCTAACTTTTACTCTCAATTTTACGCTAAGGTTTTACGAATGCTTTTCTGAAAACATGTTTGAGTGGAACGTTATGTGCTTGAAAGTGCTTTAGGAGGATACATCAATAAGTAACGAGACATTTGGCTGTAGGCCAAGGACGATGTATCTAGTCAATTTAAAACTTCGGCTACTTTTGGATCTATTGGTAAAACTTTTGGTCAAAATTTTTTCCTTGTTGAGTCTATTTAAGGGGTCCAAATAAATGTAAGTCTGATAAGTGAGGTTAAAAAGTGATTAAACGGTGATTAAGCAAGTGCCACGTGGCAAAGACCTGGCACTTCAGTAACTTGAGAAAACAATCCCTTCTAAAAATTGTAAACCAAGAAGGTGAAATGCTGAAAAATATTGGTAATGTCTTGAAGATATTTAGCAATTATCTTAGCAGATATTTCGCTTGAAAATTGTACTTAAACAAATCAAAATTTAAGTGAGGTTATATAAGTGAAGATAAGTGAGGATATACGTGAGGTTAGGGGCTATTTAAAAATCTTTTAGACCAGTTTTTGAATTGTTTGTTGATTTAGCAGCACCGCACGTGGGTGCACGTTGTCATGAAGAAAAATCACACCTTTAGTCAGTCCGTTATGTTTTACGCAAATCTCAAGAAATCATTTATTCCGGGATTCACAGGAGCTTACATATTGCCTATCTTGAAGATCAACAAGGCATCAGCAGTCAGCACTGCAGTCATTTGTTCAGAAAACAGTAAGCTCTGCCATTCAAACTTAATGTGGATTCAGTAGGAACGAAAACGTCCCAAACCATGCTGAAGAACAAAATAATATGTATGGATTACTATAGAAAAAATATTGCAACCTGAAAATGCGACATGGTTCAAAATATTTGGGTTTTCGAAGTATTCTTGTGTTCCGGGATAATATTATTCATATATTCTAAACATACTATATAAACGACAAAGTATCATAAAGTGTAATACCTAGATACCTGACTTCCTTTTCATCTTATCATTAGTGTACCTTAATCTGGTGATCTCTGGATGTAGCTATCGAAGTTGAAGCTATTTTGTAATCGCTTGCTTAATTCAATCAAACCCTTCTCTCTTCTTGCAAGACAAACAAGCGACGTGTCATAAGCAAACATCAGTGCTGTCACTTCTGCGGATCTTGGAATATTGTGCTGAAATTGTTTTTGATATTTGACACAGTCTAACTTCGGTCATTTACTAAAATTTAAAAAGTAAGGGTCCAAGAACAGAACCCCACGAAACTCTGCATATGTTGGGAAATTTGATGATCGCTTTGAGTCGAGCTGAACACACTCTACGAATCATACTAATAATGTACGTTGAAATCTAAATCTAGGACCTCTTACACCATAAAACTCGTAATACTCGTGCACCATAAAAGCTTTAATTATGTCTAAAATATTGCTAATCCCTGTACCCCTGGTCCAGTGCTTTATTAACTACACTAGTTAAATAGGTAACATCATGTTCCGTTTTGTAAACATGTCGAAATCTGAATTGGGCTGGGCTTACCACATGACGACGCTCTAAAATATGCGTAAAGACGGGAACAAAGCACTTCTCTATAAGACGTGATAGCGCAGGAAAAACCGAAATGGGTCTGTAATTTCCCGAATTATAAGCCTCCCCACCTTCATGGACAGGAGTCACATTAGTTACTTTAAAAAATAATGGTAAAGATCCTCTTCTAGCGTGTAATCAATTAGGAAAACATGGTTTTGCTAAATTTACGACAGAATAAATTTAACCAGCAGAATAAAAATAAACTTAATGATATAACGTTGTTACCAGAGCTGTTATTTCTCATTTCCTAGATAATTTCCCTGACTTGATGATACAGGTTTTAAATGCATTAACACCACAGATTCAGTCACCATGGCAATCAAAAATGCATTGATTGTACAACCACAGCCAGATTCCTTTAATAAAATGCTGTTCTACCATTGAGAAGTATTTGCTAAATATCTTCAAGACATTACCAATATTTTTCAGCATTTCACTTTCTTGGTTTAAAATTTTTAAATAGGATTGTTTTTGCAAGTTGCTGAAGTGCCACGTATTTGCCACGTGCCACTTCCTTAAACACCAGTCACATCTTTGCCACACTACCCATCATTCCCGCAAACGTCCTTGAGCAAAATTTTTCCCGTGCTTTTGTTAATAATCTGTTCAGAGCATTACTATAATAATTATACATTGTATCATTTAGATCACACTTAGGATCGATCTTTTTCTCGTACAGCTAGTCTCTTATGTTCATCGACTTTAGGAGGTCTGCAGTTTCTCATAGCTTTTTTGGAGTTGTCTTGTGCTGTAAGAGGTTGATAGAAATTGTAAGAGGTTGTCACCTATAAGAGGTTCAGAAGATTTCTTTCATTTGTGTTAACGTCTAGCTCTTTTCACGAGACTGCTTAATTTAACTTGTCAACTATATAATATTTTGATCAAATATAATTCCTTTATTGTAATTTTTCTGAGTTGAAAGTCCAGTATAAAAGGTGAGAGCTTATGGGTGAATTATTATAGGACTTCTTAAGGAACCCATCACATTGTAAGGATGATTGTTTATTTCGGATAATTATACGTTATTTTGGAATAGCGATACACTATATGAGATTTTTTCTTGAAGTGTTGCTGCGCAACAGTTGCTGTGCAGCAGTTGCCGTGCAGCAGTGTTGCTTTATTTAACGTTGCTTGTTAGTGTTGCTTTTTTTTTTTAAATCTTGAATGTCTTTAGTCTTTTAGATGCTGATGGAGATTCAAATCTACTAACCATAATTATAAGCTGTAAGTTATAGGTTTTGGTACATGAAATAATAATCACGTCGGTTGAGTGGACTTATCAGTTGTCCAACTACTATGAAGAGGAAACCAAAACTTGACTTTGCTATTCCTAAAAACGATACTTTGCTTGTGATGTGATTGCTAGTTATGATGGTAACCCTTTTATTTTACGATTAGTATTATGCATTTACGCCATCTATGTCTGGAATCATATATGAAATTATTTAATTTTTTTTTAAGTCGATTAAGTGGCAGCGGTTCACATAATTAAAATATTTTCTTTACATAAATATGAAAAAAACTGTTTTTATCTTCTTTATCTTCATTTATTGTCTAAAGATTAACTTAGGTAAGTCCCTAACACCACGTGGTGTGGGAGTTTGTCCATACGAATTGGTTGGTTTTTATAAAACTATTAATACCTTTAATTGAATGGTTTTTCTCTCATATCTGTCCTAAGACGTTTTGCCCCTGTCTAAGCCAAAATTGTTGCTTTGAGAGAGAAAATGAGGATCTATTGAGGAGTGATCTTTTTGCTACCTGAAAAGGTCATATTTGTAAAAAAGAAAAAAAAAATCCGTTCTATTTTGTCTTCTCTAGATTTTATACGACTGTTGCTTAAATGAAATCATCTTTGAAAAACTACAACCCAATTTATTTCTTTAATTAAGGTTATCTGAAGTGCAGAAAAAGGCGTGTTGGGGTTTAATTTTTGCTGGGAGGCGGGAATTTGTCGAACTATGAGGGCTGGGAATTCCCCCGAATTCCTATTTTTGTTGGTGAGTATATAAATATAATTTTCAGTCACTTTATGATCAACGTTCTTTATCAATAAAATGGCTGTCGGCCCTGTAACACCCGTTCTTAGTTGCTAATCTAGATATATTACTTCAAATGCTGGAAGGCTATAATATTATCCTTTGCATCCCGATTCATCTGTAAAATCTATCATGTAAGTCAGTATAATTAAGTCTGAAAATGCACTTCGGTTTCAGATTGATTTTACTTGGGCGTTTTATCTCTGATTTTTCTCAGAAGTTCTGATCAACAATTTTCAGAATTCAGAATTTTTAAAAATCGTTGTTTCAGAACTTTTGATTTCCCAGCATTTTTTTTTAGGGGGACCTCAAAGAGTGAATGTTCTGGGAACCATTGTTAAATCTAAGGCAGCCATGATGTAAGAGATCGGAGATATTCCCCAGTCCTTTGGTATCTAATCCATGGACTAGCATTTGGTATTTAATCCATGGACAATAGTGCTAAGCATAGAACAAGCATTAGGAATTAAATTGGGGTCGTTTTAAACGTTTGTTCTATAATGAAGAACACTAAATTTTTTAAAATGTCAATATGGAATGTCAAATATCAGAATGTCAAGATTTCATTCAGTTCCGACTTTGAATAAATATGCTGAACATATAAATGACGTTTATAGAAATCAGGGACCCGTTTCGTAAGTCGCACTGTATTTGTGATTTGCTATTATATTTAGTCTTTTTTTATACTATTTAGTTTCTTGCATACTAATAATAGTATTTTAAAAGAAGAAATCTTGGAGTTTAATCGCTATTCATTGTTTTCTTGTTTTGTGTGTAGTGCAGTTGGCCTTCAAATTAAACAGAAGGCCGTAATTTGGCCACAGTTTGAATTGCGTTAGTCTGATTCTGATTATTTTTTATAGAAAGGAAAGAAGAGAATATGACAAAAGAAGTGCCTAGCGTGGTGCAAAGCAGTTCTTTTGAGGCGGAACAAGTTAAAAAGTCAGCTTTTGATGAACCCTCTAAATTCAATCGAGATCCAGGCACCTGGGTTCAATGCACGAACTCATACTGTGAAAAATGGCGCTTTCTTAAGAAGTTTCGTGACCCTTCACTTATTCCAGAGGTTTGGACTTGTAGCATGAATTCAGGTGACCTTTTTTGTCTTTTTTCTTCATTTATTTTAAATTATTTAAATTAATTTCTATGTTAATTCATCATTTTTTATTTATTTTAATTAATTAATTGCATTAAATTTATATTGATATTATTTACATATATTTTTTTTGCATTTTTATGTACAGTTAATATATTTTTAATTTCATAATTATAATATTTAAATTATTTACTTTGCCACAATATCACCCTCTCTAAAACCATCGCTCGCTTTTACAATTTTACTGAGAGTTATAAGTATCTAAGTTATCAAAATGGCACTTTACGACTTTTCTCATTAGTGTGTGTTGGGGCAGGTTTTCTTCTTTTTCAAGACATCTGCAGGGATTAGTAAAACTAGGACTGTGGTAATTACTGAGGCAATTAGCCTGTTCTTTGCAGGAAGTAAATTACTTAGTACGACGATATTTTTTATGCCTATACGTGCTGTAGATAAAGCTTTAAGAGAAGAACAGTGTGGTTTTAGGAAGGGTAGAAGATACATTGATCAAATTATTACTCTCAGGTCAATAATTGAGAAGTGGCCGAGTCATCAAACGTCTTTAGTCCTCAGTTTTATAGATTATGAGGAAGTGTTGGATTCAGCTGATAGAAGAGCTTTAGTGAAAGTCTTGTCCTTGTATGGTATATCAGATAAATATATTATAGTGATTAGAACTGTATACGAGAATATCATTGTTGTGGTTAAGGTAGGAAATGAGGATAGTAGCTGGTTTCGTATTAAATCAGGAGTTAAGCAGGGTTCTGTTCTATCCCTTATGGGTCGTTTGTCGGACTTTGTCGTAAGGAGCACAGCAAAGGCAATGGGAGACCACGGAACAAAATGGGGAGGAAAAACTCTCCTGGACTTAGATTATGCCGATGATTTGATCATCCTAGATGAAAGTGTGAGCCAAAGGAATTAACTTTTAGAGGTTCTATTTTTTTTTATTAGAAATAGGTTTGAGAATTAACGGTAAGAAGACTAAGTCGCTAAGACTAGGAATAAGTGAAGATGCAAAGGTGATGTTAGGCAACGAGAAGATTGATCAAGTGGACAGCTTCACCTACCTAGGTAGTATTATTAGTAAAGACGGTGGGACCAGTGACAATATCAAAAGTTGAATAGCCAAGGCCCAGGGAGTTTTTCTACATTCGATACAAGTTTAGAGGAAAGGGAAGATAGGTTTGCGAACCAAGATTAGAATATTGGAAGCTACAGTGATGACAGTGGTTAATTATGGCTCTGAAGCGTGAGTGCTCCGAAAAACGGAGGAAGGTTTGGTAGATGTTATCTAAAAAAATTGCTTATGAATTGTTTTGGGTACCCGACTGACTCACCATTTCTCAGACAGTAAGCTGTACGAAAAATGTGGTTCCACCCGGCTTTTTAGGATTATTTTGAAAGGCTAGGACACGTTCCGAGAATGAAGGATGGCAGATCGCTACATATTGTCCTTTTTGGCCAACCGTCTTGGGCCAAATGAAAAGCAGGTCTTCCCGATCGGGATGGAAGGCTGTTCTAAGGAAATATTTAAGGGAAATGGGTACTTCCTGGGAGGGTGTAAATGGAGAAACTTTGAAGAGACTTGGATGAAGGGGGAATTTGCGTAGCTGTATTGAGCTCAAGTGTTCTGGTGATGTAGTGAATTGTTAGTAGTTGTAGTATAACAAAAATTTGTATAAGTTAATTAATGTTGGCTGCTAATCGATTTTCAGAAATGACGAAATCAAGTTCCATGAAGCCTTGCCTATTTAATTGTCTATCAATTTGTTTTCATTTTCTTTTTAAGCTGTGCTAAGTTGTGTGTTCCTCTTGGAAGAATTTTGAATTTCAGTTAGAGACATAGTATTTACAGATGGCGGCCAACCTATTAATTTTCTCACTAGCGTACCTGGGGACGCGTTTTCTTCTTCTCAACGTATTTACAGTAATCGGTAAAATTGTTTGTACATTATTATCGATTGCCAATCAATCGTTGGAAAGACAAAATGAAGCTCTTTTTGACTGTTCACCATTTATTTTGATTTTACTTTTAATTTTTCTCTGCCCCATGGAAAAAAAACTTGGGTGGACTACTCAATTAATTCATTATTGATTTAATAATGGAAATCACAGTAATTCCAACAACAGTGACCCTATGTAAAGGTTTGCAATAAAAATTTTGCTACTTAAGAGTCATGCCAGCTAGGAGCCTACATTTTTTTCCAGTCTAGAACTTTGCTTTGGGCCTGAGGCACTAAATCAGGGATTTTGAGGGTATAGGGTATTGAGGTAGTAAGTTAGGCAGAAAATTGGGGATGATTTAAGACAATACCTGATTTGTTGGACAATAACTGTATTTTATATAGCGCCTGTATTTATCAAAAAGATTTTTTTTTTTTTTTTTTTTTTTTTTTTTTTTTAGAAAGTG
The DNA here is from genome assembly GCF_032884065.1 of Artemia franciscana. Taxonomy (NCBI): domain Eukaryota; kingdom Metazoa; phylum Arthropoda; class Branchiopoda; order Anostraca; family Artemiidae; genus Artemia; species Artemia franciscana. Next base: position 27,164,828 of record NC_088881.1, read on the forward strand.
CGATGTAAAAAAAAAGTTTTGTTGAGGAGGATGTATTTTTTATATGCCGCCTGTATTTATCAAAAACAAAAAATAAAAACAATCTGAATTTATCGTTTGAGCAGTTAAAGCTAAAGAGAATTAGTTTTTCTGCTTAGAAATAATGAAAATTAATTTGAATCTTTTTGAGGAACATGTCGCGGTGAGCTAGTAGAATATTATTTTGTTTTTTACATCAACCTGGTGAATCACCTTATACTAAGCTATTTTCGAAACTTTCGAATCACTTAGTAATTTTTCTATGTGTATATAAAGTTTAGTAACTTTCTCTTTTAATTCAGAAAAGAGTTTAATGACATCTACTGGTAGAGAGTCACTTTTATAGATCTCAACTATTGAGCCGTTTGGGGTATTTTGAACGGCTCAAGTGGTTATCGTATCCAAGTTATAAGTGTTTTTTTTTTCTTTTCTTCATTTTGACTACTTTCATTTTTTTTTTTATTATTATTATCAATCATTCTTATGTCCTATTCAGATAAGACTCTGAAATCAGTTCAATTTCTCTACTAAACAAAAGGCCTAGTAAATCAAACCAGTGAACAAAAAGCTAAAAATATACAGCACCAAACAGCTCAATAAAAAGTAGCTTTCCCATTGAAGGCATTGTTGTTTTTGATTCAACAGATTGCTAATGTTTGAATTTTTACGGATAAACAGCTTTGCCAAATTTAATTAATGGGTTGCGTTTATTTATCTTAGCATAGCATCATCAGACTGAAAAGATTTAGCCCTTTTTCTGGAGAACCAAATTTTCGTTTCGTTGTTTTCTCGTGCCTCGGGGTGTCCACAACATAAGGACTTCAGGATATGGACTTCAGGATAAGGACTTCAGGATTCAGGATATTTCATCAAGCCAATCAACCTCCATGTGCAGTTATGTAGTTTGGGTAGTGACGGGCGCCAAATAAAAAAAGAGAAGGAAACGTGGGTGAGAAACCAGCAAACAAAAAGCAAAAAAAACATGTGACACCAACAGTTCGGGAAAGTATAGCTTCCCTGGATCCATCACTAAGATGGATCCAGGGGGGGGGGGCAAAAAATGATTTTTTATTGATATCTTTGGCACTTATGCAAAACTAGTGTGATTAAAGAGTAATCTGTTTCGAAGAAGTGGGCAACTAACTATTTTCGAGTCGTTGCGGTCACATCTTGCTTATCGAGAGCTGTCAACTTTTCGTGAGAATCTTTCATGAAGCTAATTTCAGTTATGCATGGAACCATTAAATAAGATTTTTCTGAATTCCATTATGCAATTCTCTGTGAAAAGTTGCCCCAGCTTTCCCTAACTATTTAATTACCATCCTAGTTGTAAATTTCGAGTTTTAACAATTTGGGCCATTTAGTGTAAAGCCCCTTTTTAATCTAGAAATTGTGGGATCAGTCGAGCCAGCTTTTAACTCGGTTCCTTCGATTTTAACGTTAGTATGACGTATTAACGCGCAGACGTTCTAATTTGGGTAAAATAAATTTAACATGGGTAGAAGCGCAAAGAAACTTTCTGAGGCGAAAATTATGTTTCCTATATGCTTTAAACTAAAACTGCGTTTTCCGGTTTTTTTTTGTGAACCGCCGCCTTGCTAAAAAAAAAAAAATTGGAAGATATCACTTAAATGGTTTTGTTTAACCTGAAATCGAAAGACGAATAAAAAACCAGTGCAAAGTTAATGCAAAACAATAGAAAAATTATAAAGAGTGATAACTTTTAGATTCTATGGAGAAAGCCTGACTTCTGAACAATTTCTCAGCGAGCTCTTGAATAATCAGCTTGTATATGAAGATGGTGTTTTTTTTTCAGAAATTTTTATTTGGCTGTATCTCAAATATTATGTTTTGTTATTTGCAAAAAAAAAGCAAAACTAGATACAACAATTTACTTTAAAGTTAGCCCTTAAACAACTCTCCATGGTATTTCAGTGCCCCACTAGCGGTGACGAAAAAAAGAAAAGGAAAAGTCATTTATGCCACTCATGCCAAAAAGTGACTTTCTTTGTTGTTCAAGCTAGGGGGCTGTAAGTTTTCAGAACAGAGTTATCGACAATGTCAATTCCAATGGTGTGCATGTTTTCGATCCGACGCCATTTTTGAGGGCTTTCAGGCTATTTTTTTGAAATTCCAATAAATGAATTATTAAAATAATATTTTACTATAAAGACTAATCGAGGTAATAATTATATTCCTGAATCAGCAACAAATACCATTTTTTCTCACTGAAAGGGAAAAAATACACTAAAAATAGTACACTACTAAATTCAATGTGTCGGTTTTATTTATTTTTGTAACAACCTTTAGCTTCGGGGAAATATCGATGAGTGATATTGTTTTATTTCATTTTATATGCATGTGTATTAATAAAAAAAATTGTATATCTTATTGTGATTATCACTTGTTTGTAGATGTCACCTATAATGATTGCTCTATCCCCGAAGAGTCTTGGAGCAAAGAAGAAGAAGTATCTTCCGTTTACACAGCTTATGTACCAGGATCCCTTGTCTGGGCAAAAGTCAGAGGATACCCATGGTGGCCGGGTATGGTAGTTCAAGACCCAGAAATTGACAAATTTTTTCAGTTGGATGGGTTTTCGGAACTTCCTGTAAGTGTTTGTGTCTTTTTTTCGTGATTTGTCCCAAGATCATCTTGAAATATAATTTCCGTAAGGTTATTTTTTGTTGAGGTTCTCAGCAATTGTTCTAGTTTATAATTGGTAAATCTAGCATTTTTGTTGAAAGAAAAGATGAATGGCATATAGTATATACGATTTTTCTCATATACAATTATGGAAGGTCTGTACTGAAATATAGCTTTGTTTTAGAGGAGAATGATTCTAAATATCTAAGATAAGATGAGAAATACTGCTACCACTAACAACTCACTGCAGCGCCAAGCCACCTGTGGCCAGAAAAGTTGTGCACGTTCTTCCACCCGAATCGAGTCAAAGCTTTAATCTCTGACGGGCTTGTTTAGAATGGTTACACTTACCCTAACCCATAGAGCCTATTTGCCCGCTGAGTTTGTGAGATTAAGACATAAGTATGGTGTATGGTTGTGTATATAAATGGAGATATGTTCTCTTTCTAATTTTGTTCCGTCAGTGCGTCCTTGGTCTCGCCTGAGGAGTGTTTACTCCTGGATGGCAACCTCTTTGTTGAGATTGTTGGCAACCTCGTTGTTGAGATTGTTGGCAACCTCGATGGCAGTCTCGTTGTTGAGATTGTTGGAAACCTTGGATGGCAACCTTGTTTATGAGATCCAATCGCTTGGATGAGATTTGTCTCAGTAATGCAGACAACAGATGTTTTGGCAGAATTCATCATACATAGGAACTGGTCAAATTAAGTGATTATGTCACAAATTTAGTGGCACTTTAGTAAAAATATTAATTAAAATATCGCTCGGATTTCTAAAATGCACTTAAAGTACAAAGGACAGTGATAATGAAATCTAATTATTTGTATTGCTTAAGTGAAAACTTACACAGCCATATAAATCTTATGAAAAATGAAGAAAAATTAGGAAAATTTGGACTGTCAATTTATGTTGGCAGTAGTAAACACCAAATTTAAAAACAAGAAACGTTGATGAAAAAATAAGCCAAAAAAATATGGCAGTAAAAAGCTTGAGCAAGTGTTTTTTATACCATAGCATTACGTCAAAGCAAAACCATAGTGCAACTCATACATATAAACAAGTGTTTGATTTTCCGAAGGTCTCACCTTTAATCCTCAAAATATACAAAATTAAATAAAAGTGCTTAATATTGATCGCTCTTTGACCAAAAATTTCCTACCAATTTTAGCTGTAAATTAAAAAAAATTTTTTTTACCAGAATACTAAAATTTATTCAAAAAATTAATTTCTGAGTCGTAAAAAAATGACTAATCTAAAATAATTTGCTTAGGACGTCGACCTCGCCTATAGTCAATAAAATGGTTCGTGTATCACGGATCTAGGAAAAACAAGTAAATGACGGAGATACTCACAGGAATAGCTAGAATTGGTGTATCCCATTGGCTTTTAGGTGGGCAATAACAACAATAACAACTTCTACTCCAATAGTTGATCCAACAACAACTCCTTCGACAACAACAAAAACAACAACTTCTATCACAACATCGGTTACAACCACACCACCTGCTACGACCCCTCCTACAACTCCAGCAACAGCTGTAACTCCTATCATAGCTCCCGTGACTAAATTTGTCCATAAGCTTGTTTGGGTCTAGTACATAAATCGGGTTCCTAATAATTTTTATTAGGAACCCGACTTTTAAGTTCATTAAAAGTAGTGTTTTTGGAATATTTTGGCCAAAATTGCTTTGCTTCACTTAACCTTCAAATCAATTCTGACGCTCTCCAATTTAAAAATTGAGGACGGTTATCTTTGGTTTCGTAAGTTCATAACGCTAATTTGTAGCTATACAATTTTTAGTAGTACCGGATGTCAAATTTAAAAAGAAGAAACGTGGATGAAAATTGACAAAAAAATAACAAAAAAATATGGTACCAAATAGTTCGAGAAGGTGTAGCTTTCCTATGAAATCTAGTTGCCTTTGGAAATCAACAAATTATTTATTTTCACGGCTCAACGTGGCAACACTGTCGAAAACATTGTACTTCCCCAGAAACCCCATAATGCTGAAAGAAACAAACGATAAATTCTAGAAAATTTGGGATTTAGAACCGAAACCAGACAAGCCGATTTGTTTGCCTTATTACCCAACTTTTTGCCCAAAGGGTAGTAAGTGCTTTTGTTTTTATATCCTTTGCATTTCAAGAAAATTCGAAAACGTTAGTAAGGAAACGCAACTGGGTGAATTCGGTACAAGCATTTAAAAGAGCTTTTAATTTAGTGAAATGTTTGTAGTTCTGATATTTTTTAACTTAACTTCATTTTATTTTTAGGTGGAATATTTCGTTATCTTCTTTGATTCAGGGAGTCTTACATCAGCCTGGGTTGCCACCAAAGATCTCAAAACCTACTCAGCACCTGACTACACTAAGGTATCCTTATTACCTATTTTTTTTTTTCATTCGTAAATTCTATTGGAATTTTGAACCAATGCTAGGGCATGGTTTCACCTTATTATATTTCACTGTTTTAACTTCTCTATCTGTTTCTTCCAGTTGCCTTTAGCTCTGGAGTTCAGTTTTGGCTGTAATTTATCAGCCATTTGGCTGGAGAAAAGTTCGGGAATTTTCAATTTGATCATTGAGGATATGGGTATTTACTCTACACACATAGTTGTTTATTTTTCATTACAGGTCTATAGGTCTGTAAAATTCAGAACTTCTTTCCGATATTGGGATCGTTAAATGAAAAAAAAATCTTAAAGCTTATAAAATTTCTAGTTCAATTTTTTTTCTAGCCTTCAAAACTGTTTAAAAAGAAATTAAAAATACTTTCCTAGGCTCAAAAAAAAATATTAGGGGTCATGTAATATCAGACTCAAATAAACTATGAAATTATGTTTTCCCACAACTTGAAACGAAAATTTTGTATCTGTTCCATATTTTTGAAATTCTGGAAAATTAGATAACACATCCTCAATTTTTTTTTATTTTGGCTCTTTTTTATAAAATTTGACTTTGGTCAAGTTTGCTGAAATTGATGAATCTAACTGTCACCATGTATGATCCGTGTGAAACTGGTCGCATGTAAAATGGTTTCTTGTTTAAACTCTATCTTTTCTATTCCATACGGATTTTTGTCAAAATTAAAGTGATTACATGATTACTACAACTACTACTAATAACTCACCATAGCACCAAGTCGCCTGACATCAACACAGCGACGCATGCTCCTCCTCCATCGCAATCCATTCAAAGTCCCCCTCTTTACACCCACCAAGGGAGTCCCCATTTCCTTTATATCTTTCTTTATGACATCCTCCTATCAAAGACGAGGACCATCTGCTTTCCGCTTAGCCCTAGACGGTTGGCCGATAAGGACAATCTTCGGTAAATCTGTCATCCTTCACCCACAGAACATACCCTAGTAATCTTAACCTTTCTTTTATTATAGCCCTAGAAAGCAGGATTGAACCACATTTTTCTTACAGCCTACTGTTTGAAATAGGGTCAGTCAGCCGGTCAATCAAGTCATGATTTTTCTTTAAAAAAAAAACTAACAATTTTTTTCTGGTTTAATCCTTGGGTTCTCTTTTTGTAGTTTGACCCAGTCCAGTGTTTCTTATTGTACGGATGTTAGCTTTTCTTTTTTCTTCTTCTTTTCCTTCTTATTTTGCATCTTTTGTTTGTTTTTCTTTTCCTTTTCTTCTTTACTTCTTTAAAATGAAATTTCAGCTGGTCCATAAAAGTCAGCAGCTCGGATGATCATTTTCAAGACCGACAGGAAGAACCTGACCTTTCTAATTGAAGTCAACCGTATATATTACTAGCTGCTTCATAAAAGATCATTAGTCCAGTTATCGTTTCCATTTTTCTTCATTTACTCTTGTGGGTGTTTTGTTGGTTTCTCCCAGATACCCATTGTGTATTTTTCATCTATGCCTCCCACTTGCTTT